>NC_141143.1:143319322-143619322 GCF_053477565.2 Lygodium microphyllum
GGATTGAGAAAGGTGTTTTATGTCATTGTTGTTGTGCCTTATCTTGGCTTATTAAAGCAAGCATGCTCTCAAGCCCAATTAGTCACGAAATATGCAGAAGAAGGATGCAAACAATGTCATGTGGGTTTGAGGGTAGACATCAAAATACAAATACATTTTGATTGTAGTAGCTTTGCAAGAGATGAAGGACAGTAACCATTAGACAAGACATGAATTTGGAGTTTTTACACACATAATATACTCTCTTGCATGAAGAAGACTAAGAGTTCCTACACAAACTAAAGTGTGAACTTGACTGCATGTACGAGTTAGGTTGAGAATAAGTTAAGGTAAGGTATACTTTGGAGAGGGCTTTATGGGGATTGGATTCAAGACTAGACTAGTGTGGATTTAGAGTAGCAAATTTGTACAATTTGCACTAGTAGAAGGCTAGTTTGAAGGCATAAACAATCTTTGCTTGTAGAAGGCACCCAGAAGGCACAACAAGAGGAAAACACATGGAATATACAAGCTATGCTAAGCCTCAGCTTGTATCAGAGTTGCTTTTTGGACTGATGTATACTAAAATTTTTTGCTTTGAAGTGACACAAACAAGGAATTGAGGTAGCCCATTGCGATCATAAGTCCTCCTCTAAGTCTAAGTGCTTGCTTGTCCTAAAACAAGAGACATAGTGGATTGCTTTTATGTTTTCTTAATTCACTGTGGTCATGCTGCCTTAAAAGGCTGATGTATATGGTTCTAAGAGAGGTATCTTGGTGTCCCAACAACATAGGGATTTTCATGTCTATGTGGCTTGAATAAGTATCAAACAAGTCATGTGAATGTATGAGACTAGTTTTGAATTGTACATACATTGTTTATTGTCTAGAATCATGTATGGCCCTTTTACTTGCATATGGGCTAAGAATAGCTAGTAGGTTTATGTTGAGCAATAGTCTTAGAACTTGATGTATATGCTATATGTGGTTTGGACACATGCTTATATGTTTCCGCATTCATATGCTATAGTTGGGGTTGAAATACATTGGTTCCCTATTTCCGCAATCTATTATTATTTCTCTTTCTTTTCATCATCTTCTTCAAAAGTCCATGTCCTTGTGCCATGAGTGCTTCTTCCATGAGACCCAGAGTCTTTTGGTCATACATGCCAAGTTTCTCGACAACATGGTGGATAAGGAGAATCAATATCAAATTTTAATTAAGGCCAAAAGGCAAACAAAAGTTGTTATCCTTTAAATCTATATTGGCATGCTAGAAATTGTATTTGTGGCAACAATGTTTTGTTTTAGCAATATAGCTAAAAATTTTGCTGGAGAAGCTCTTCGGAGACTTCTTGTGAAATGTGATAGGGTAAAAGCATCATTGGCGGTTTGAAATTTTAAGATACTAGGTGGCTTCATACAAACCATCAAGTGGCTCTTGAGTGGCTTGGGTTGGTTGGAGATTCTACTAAGTAGAGGGGTGTCAAGATTTTGGCTTTGGAGACATGGAATGGTCCAAGTGTGGAAGAAGTAATGTGATGATGCTAATGTTGGAATCATTGATAAGAAGGGGGATACCCACAACTCCATCAAGTAATATGGCTTGTTGGAGCTACCTTTGAGGATAATTTGTTGCTGGTTAAAGCATAGGTTAGACTCTTTGAGGCCCTTTTTAATAAAGGCATTGCAAGGTGGCATGATATTTGGGACCCTTGACACAATGAGGTGGCTAACATTAGGTGAGATTTCTAAGCATATACAATTGACCAATAAGGAAAAGGATAAGATCTAAGCAATGTTACAAAAGAGAAAGAAATACACTTTGATTTTATCCTATATTCCAAGGGTGGTCACTACTGAAAATGCCAGACATTCGAGGAAAAGTGGTGTGGGCTTGCTCAAAGAAGAGTGATTTTAAGCCCTTGGCGTTAAAATGTATGGTGCTAGAGATAGTGCTAAAGGCACAACAATATAAAGTTCAAAAGTGACAAGTGCTATAGGCACAAGGGGTTGTATCCCATAATAAAAGAGAGGAAGAGTGACATAATTAAAAGTGACAAGTGCTATAGGCACATGGGGTTGCATCCCATAAGCAAAGAGAGGAAGAGTGACATAACTAAAAGGCTATAAAACAATCTACTTGCTTCATTATCAAATAAATCAGATCTCCTTTATGCTATCATGGTCTCGTTCTTGTACTTCTTCTTTTCCCCAATTCCCACTACTCTCTTCTTGCTTAACTATGTTTTGCAACATCGTATGAGTCTCTTCCCTCAAGTTTTTGAGGTAGAGAGGCATCCATTGCTGCGCAGAAGGTTGAATAAGCTCAAGACAAGAAAGAAGGTGCTATCCAAGAAGTTCAAGGCTCTATTTGAAGGCTTACAAGAGCATCAAGTACATTGGAGGTGTTGAAGAGGTTTCACTCAAGCAAGGTATAAGCAAATTTTTCCTCATTTGGTCATTATCACACTTTTGAGTGGCTATCATTGGCGAAAGAACCATTACAAGGCTAGTTCAAGGTCAAATTTTGGGTGTTTATCAAGTGCCATTGCTTGCAAAGGGGTTGCTCAAACTCTCTACTTCAAGAGGTTGCTTCAATTCGGAACGTGTGGCCAGAAGCTTAGGGGGTGCTTGTTTGATAAGCTAGGGGCCTGCTTTCAACATAAGCTAGAGAGCTGCTTATTTGTGCAACAAAGAAGGGAAATAGAAGAAAGAGAGATTTTTGCAAAGCTCATCACCTACTACTTTGAGACATGTTGCATCAAAATGGTTGCCGTGAGGATATCCCAAAGGCTTGGCAAAATCACATGGCTCTAGAAACAACACCCTTGCTTTTGATTTTTTTTTCCTTATTCTAAATGTTTTAAGCTTAGACTCAAAACATTAGCCTCAAAAAGGCCCCTTCCAAACTCCTTGTTCACACTACATGCAAGCCAAACTAGTTAGTCTCTAAAGCCTCATTCACACAGCTTCTATCAAACTAGTTAATCTGCAACCTATTCACATTAGTGTTCACACTTGTGTCTTCAAATTAGAAATATACACAAAAAAAAAACCAAAAGTGTTGCTTCCAAATGAGTGCATTATCAGTCAATCTTCATTATAAAGTCCCTATCCTTGTTATTGGGATTAGACACTACCATTGAGTGAAAATGCCAAGTGGTAAGACCTTTCTGTATCCTGCATAAACAATGATTCTATTTCCATCATGCATAAGTACCCAAGTTTATCCAAAGCCATTGTAAATGCATAAAAAATCATCAAATGCCATGAATGTCATTGAGCCAAAGACAAATAAAATCCCAAATTCTATGTGCCCCAAAGTAATGTTTCATCAAACCGTGTATGTCATGAAATGTCTATCAAGCCAAAGCAATGTATCTTTGTGTATTCAACTTATTGAGAAAAAGGAGACTGCCATAAGACTTGAAGTCAAAGAGCAATTGATCAAAGGAAATACCAAGAGGAAAGACCGTGAAGACAAAGAAGACAAAGAAGACAAATGAAACTACGAAGATCAAGAAGAGCAAAGACACCATGAAGGTCAATATGAAGCCTACCAAAGAATGTCAAAGTCTAAGAAAGGAAGCCAGAAGAGAAAAAGTAAAGCAAAAAGAAGATCAAAAGTGGAGCGAAAGTCTAAGTCCAAAGCCAAGGAGAAAAGAGGAGACAACCAAGAATGAGGAGTTAGGAAACATGAGTACCAGATACAACAATCAAAATCGTAATGCCCACCATTGGCACCAATGATATAGCCAAGGGGACTAAAAACATCCAGAAATCGAGTTGTATTGCCTACATTTTGTTGACATTGCATAAGCTAAAGGCCTTGTTGCAGGCATTTAGGGGGGGAAATCTACATCCTTAGGTGTAGTTATCTAGAGGGTAAACTAGCTCCAAGGGGGGGGGGGGGGGGGATTAAAATCTATGGCACTAGAGGTAGTGCTTGAGGCACAATAATGTAAGGTTCAAAGTATATACTTGCTTCATTATCAAATCAATCAAGTCTCCTTCATGCTATCATGGTCTCATTCTTGTTTTTCTTCTTCCCCCCATAGCCCACTACTCTCCTATTGCTCAACCATGTTTTCTAACAAGGTGATCAACACTTATTTCAAATTGTAGAACCTCATTTGGAAGAAAAAAGTGAAATTAGTTTAGAAAAGTACTCCTTTGAATAAATTAAATATGGCACTTTAGAAATGTTTTTATGAATAAATTCCCTACAAGGAAGAAATTCAGTAAAAGGGGCGGCAAATCTCACCCCTGCACACCACATGCAAAAGGGTTAACACATCTCTCTACCACCTAATTTGAGACCTAATTTGGGAACATCACGAAGCTAAGGGTGTGTGGACCACATTGAGAAAGTGGAATGAGCTAAGATGGGTTCCACAATAAGACTAATCAAAAGTTAGTGGTCTTTGGAGACTTAGTAGACCTTATTGAATGTTTGATCAAGCTCTAGAATGTAGTTTGAATCATCACAATTAGATTCATTTGGAGGTTTGGGAGTGGTACATTTTTTGGAAGGCTACCATCTAGTTCTAGCATAGCTAAGGTCAGATTCACAACAATTTGGATATGTGGCCTTTCTTACTTAATGTGAAGAAGTTGTCCAAAAACAATGGAATGCAAGGTTGTTGGTTCTAGTCTTGGTTTTGCAAAAGGTGCAATGTTCTAGCCTTTGGGCGAGGGGGTCATGATGGTTAAAATTTTCATCCATTGGCCACTTTTTTTATCCTCCTCAGCTTGACAAGTTACCTTTATGCCCCCAGTTGCATTGCTCATCTATCCAAGGTGAATTCGGCCTAACTTAAAGAATAACTGTATAGATGAGATCCTCACTCTTGTGAGAGGTCTAGGTGGGAAAGGATCTTTGTATAAGAAGCCTTTTGCATGAGGCCTCATTTAACCTTAACTTGCATGGTCAAGACGTTTGCATCAAGGCTGTTGGCTTCATTTCACCTCTTTTGAAACAAAGCATTCGGTTTTAAACTTCGTCAAAGTGGGCAAAATTTCCCATGTTCAACCTGTTGCAAGTGGTCTCATCAATTGTGACCTTGTCTTGCATTTGTGATCATCACTCTAAGCTTGCAAAACAGCATACATCAGCACAAGCTTACTAGCTCCTTTTGTGTATTGCGAATGTGCGGCCATCATTTAATTGCGTGTCTTGCAAGCCGACATAGTGTGTGCACGCGAAAGGCCTCTAAGGCAGCAAGTTTGCAAAGGTATTGTGGGAAATTGAAGATTTCTATCGTTTTTGTACTCTTCGAGGTTTGAGCCGTGGCGGGGCCTACCTATTCGAATATTCAAAAATATCCCGACTTTTGGTAAAGAAGATACTGTCGATAAGACGTCGACATTCACGAGATCATCTCACGAGTCGCTGTCTCGCCCTTTGACGAGGTCCGTCGTCGTGTATTCCTCTTCATTCTTAATAGTTCGGGACTCCACGTTTTTGCCTCTGTGTGTCCCTTTCAAAGGTGATGACGCAAAGACACAAGGACAGCAGACCTGGTGCCTTCTTTCTGAGGACCAGATGCAGCTTGTCTCCGCACGGCAGCTCCAGCGACGAAGCTGAAGAAGGAGCAGAGACAGAGAAATAGAAGAGATATCTTCCAGCATCATTAGCCATGGAGAAGTACTGCCTCTTGCCTTTCCTGTCAATACTCCGAGATCTGTACATTTCTAAGATTTTCATACTGTCGTGTACATGTCCAAATTTTCTTCGTATATCAGAAAGATTGCACCTTGTCTTAATGCTCTTTTGGCTAGTCAAGGCAGTAGATATCCGACTAGGTTATGTGGCCCGGGGTGATGGATCTTCCTCCTAACGATGGACTGACATTACGAAAAGTCCATGGAGTGATAGACCATCAATTCAAATTCTGTCCCTAATCTATGAGAGTGAAACTCTGACAGTGACAGACATGAAAACCTCTAAATCTATGAGACGGTTGCAAGCAAGTTATGTTTCGCATATTCAGTCACACAAAATTAGGACGGACATGCACAAATGCCCTCACTCAGCTCGTTCTACCTGTGCTTGAGCTTTCAGTGACAGTAATTCTATTTTTTGCAACTGCTCCTTACTGATACATACATGTGCACACATTCAAATTCACATGTATGCATGTGGGTCCGCAGACTCTAAAATGTTTTAATTCTATTTTTTGCAACTGCTCCTGACTGATGCATACACGTGCACACATTCAAATTCATTTGTATGCATGTGGGTCCGCAGATTCTAAAATGTTCCTAGGAGGTTGTCTTAACTAGAGTGTATCTGCATGACTTGCATCTGTGCATATTTGAATCAACTGTTTCTAGCATGTATATATCAATCAACATTAACACCTTAGCAATGCTGACATGGTCTGTAAAAAGAACATTTCTATTGTCTGCCAGTGATAACATCTAGTGTTTGCCAGATCTAATCAATATCTCTAATCATGTTTGATGTCTGTGTTTTGCTGGTGTTGCACACGCAGGACGAAAGTTTTATGGAACCTAAGAATTTCAGCATTTCTGATCAATCTTTCTGCCATCATGGAAAAGGCTGATGAAACACTGCTACCTGCTGTGTATAGAGAAGTTGGCCTGGAACTTGGAGCAAGTCCTTCTCAACTGGGCTACCTCACGTTTGTTCGAGCTTTTGTGCAGGCAGTGTCTTCTCCTTTGGCAGGAGTGCTGGCATTGCACTATCCTAGGCCCTCTGTTGTTGGGTTTGGTACGCTCTTCTGGGCATTCTCTACAGCAGGTGTGGCTTTGTCACAAAACCTTACACAATGTGCAATATGGAGAGCTGTAAATGGAATGGGACTGGCTATTGTCATTCCTTCTCTTCAATCCTACATTGCTGACAGTCACTCTGAAGATGGGAGAGGGGTTGCATTTGGATGGTTAAGTATGGTTGGGTGTATAGGTGGAATTGGAGGAGGCATGCTGGCAACAATCATGGCAGGTTATAATTTTGGGGGTTATTCTGGTTGGCGTGTTGCACATATAATTGTGGCATTATTTAGTTCCCTCTTGGGAGTTCTGGTGCATCGTTTTGTTGTGGATCCTAAGGAATTGTTGGTACGATCACCAAGGCTTCGAAAAACCTATGAAGGGTTAAGTTCTCTACCTTTTGCCTGCTGCCTTTTTTCATTGAATTCGTGTTTTTGAAGTTGCTTGTTGGTGAGTTTATTTTGAGTTGTTGTGTTTTCTAGAGGGAGCTCAGAACAGTCTTATACCTGAGGCACTTATTGTTGAGAATAGCACTTGATGCTTGATATGTGTGCCCAAAAGAGGCTTGTCCATAAGTGACTTTGTATGAAAGAGATGACAAATGATGTATGCTCCAGGAAGAGATGCTCAAAATCCCATAAGCACAGTGAGGGAGAGTGGTACTATCCAAAAGCTATAAAGGCATGTACTTGACACTCATTTAAAAGTAATGGAACTATCAGTTTGAGTCATTGTCAGTGTCATTGTCCACCTTACACAAGAATGTGTTTATAAGTCCAAGCTTCCATCTTGGAACCTAATTCACTTGTGTAACAATTAGTCTATCTAAGTCTATGTCATCATGAGTTGTGTATTTATCTTTCATCCTCCATAGTTCCTGCCATGCTCTAGATCCATGCTTTTCACATGGTATCAGAACTTAGCTGAGCATGGCATAGCTCCATACATTGCTTCTTTAGTCTCTCTTCACCTTTGGTCATCTCTGTCTAGCTCAGATCTAGCTTATGAATCTATTTTCAACTTCACCTTCATCTTGACTTTGTGTCTGCTATAGCCAGCTTGCACCCACCTTTGTTTGAGCACTTAGATATTTCAAACCAAAGCATATCTCTTCAAGCTCTCTTTTGGAGATCTCTCCTTTGACTCCATCGGTAACATTCTATCACATCAAAGCTTGACATTGGTCTCTCTCAGCCTTGGCATCGTGAAAATTGTCACTCGTCTTGATTGCACTTGCAGACTGTCATACCTACTGACCTTGGAGGATAGTGTGACCAAACCAAGGCATCTTAGCTCTTGCTCTCTTCAAGAGTTATTTCCTAGCTTGAGATACTCCTTGTTACATTAGACATCAACATTGTGCCTTGCAGGACCCGACATTGCAGAAATACTTGAATTTAATGTAGATTTCGCAGGTAGGGATTCGACTTGATTTATCATTCAGCATAAGGCACGATTCTCCAGATGTTTGTGGGGCGTTTGAACAAAGTGGGCAATCTCCGGTTGAAAAGGCTTCTCAAAATTCTCTCTCTTGTCACAATGTGTGAAACCTTAAGTGTTATCTCTATGGGCAGCCATAGCCAAAGATTCAAAGCTTGACATTTTCATTGTTTCTTCTCACTGAAGCTATCAACAATGATTTTAATCACTGAGCTACAATTCTTTTGTTGGTTATTTGAAGCTGATTAATATGACAGAGCTTGAGCAAATATCCAAGTTTAATAGTGAAGGCTTTCATGCTTGAAAGAAGAAGACCATGTACCACTTTATGTGGAAGGACTTGTGGCACCTGTTTGAGGAAGAGGAGGAATAAGTAGAAAGTGAAGATGGAAAAATCCTTGGAAGGGTCCAATCAAAGCCTGAAGAACCAAAGTCCAAAGAGTGAAAAAAGATAAATAATAAAGCTCTAAGAATTATTGCGTGGGGATTGTCTGACGATGTATTGCACCATATTTTTGGCATCAGAGATGCTAAAGAGGCATGGGATGAGCTTGACAGGATTTTTGGAAGTCAAGTAAAAAAACTCTAAGATCAAGTTGTTAATGCAGTTCTATAAGCTTGACATAAAAGACAACACTTCAATGACTATGTATATTAATAAATTCAAAAGTCTATAAACTCAACTTGCCACTCTGAAGAAAACAATAGATGAAGATAAAGCCATTGCTGTATTCCTTGCTAGTGTAAACCAGGATCCTTATGAAGATCTTGTCCCTACGTTCAACAACATACCTAATTTGCTACAAAAATATATTGATCGCTCTCTTCTTGATGAACAGGATAAAGAGAAGAACAAGAATGGAAAAGATGGTGTCCCATAATCTAGGGAAAACCTCTTATACACTAAAGGAGCTACTGGATCTAAAGGAAGAGGTCGAGAATTCAACTCCGACAACAAAGATCAGATGACATGTCATTATTGTGGTAAGACTGACCATAAAGCACAACAAGTGCAGAATGGTAACTATCATCAAAATCAATTCATGAATGAAGAAGATACTTCCACTATCAACAACTCTGACAGATTGTTTTGAAGAAATTATATTTTCCATAGTGGATCTTATGTTTTTCCATAGTGAATTTTTGTTTTTCTTAGTGGGTTTGCTTTGTAAAACAACACCCTTTCTAAAGATGTAAAGTTTCAAGCTTTAACTTGACTAGGCTGCCTATGAGCTAGTCTCTCGGGCCATGTCATCATGTAGGGGGGAGCAAAAGCCAGCAAGTGTAGGAACTCATCATTTGAGGAGGGGTGTTGAGAATAGCAAATGATGCTTGATATGCGTGCCCAAAAGATGCTTGTCCATAAGTGGCTTTATATGAAAGAGATGACAAATGATGTATACTCTAGAAAAAGATGTTCAAAATCCCATAAGCACAATGAGGGAGAGTGGTACTATCTAAAAGCTATAAAGGCATGTACTTGACACTCATTTAAAAGTAATGGAACTATCAGTTTGAGTCATTGCCAATGTCATTGTTCATCTTACACAAGAATGTGTTTATGAGTCTAAGCTTCCATCTTGGAACCTGATTCACTATGGTAGCAATTAGTCTAAGTCTATGTCATCATGAGTTGTGTATTTATCTTCCATCCTTCATAGCTCTTGTCATGCTCTAAATCCATGTTTTTCACACTTATGAGATATGTTTTATGTCTTCACAATTTGTAGAATATAAATTCAGTCACATATTCTAGTTTTCATCATACCATATTGCAAAGGAACTTAACATTACATTCTTCAAACATAAGCAAGTACTTTTGTGTTCGTTTTGGAACATTTCATGTTTGTATTTATATTAGGAATTTTGTTTTGTTTGCATAAATACTACATCTTTGCAAGGCTATATCTTATGGGCTGGAAATCTTTGCATTTTGGTGGTTGATAGCTCGCTAGCGACCTTTTGAAGAGAGCCGCTAATTTGTTGTAACGATAGATGCTAATAAAGCAGTAGACACAAGCCTAGTAGATCTTCTAGGGCCCGACATTGCACTAGGAGACTTCAACTCATGCACAAGATCACTCTTGCATTAAAAGATTACTCTTGCAGGAAGTACTCTTACACTCGATCATTCTTGCACTAGGTAACTTCATTCTTGCACTAGAAGATCACTCTTATACTATAACTTCACTTTTACACTAGAAGATCACTCTTACACTAAGATACTTTACTCTTACTCTTAAGATATTTCTTGCACTAGGTAACTTTACTCTTATACTATAACTCCACTCTTATACTAAAAGATCACTCTTGCACTAGCATGCATATCTATCATCCACTTGATTTCACGCACTTGTGCTCTTCTCATACTTTGAATTTGGACATCCTAAATTAAGTGCATGCATCAATGATTAAAGAGCTTATTTTCTTGCGTCACAAAAACTTACATCTAGGACGCATCCATACTTGCAGTCTAGGAGTCTAATGTCAAAAGAGAGAGAATAGGATTTGTAGGGAGAAACACAGAGTGTATAGAAAACACTAAGAGGAGAAGAAACTTAGAGAATACATAGAAGAAAGAAGGTGATGAATGATGAATCACTAAATCATGCTAAGTGAATTAAGCAAATACAACTTAGCTGAAGCTTTGAAGATGATTGCATTGTCCTGTTTGATCAAGCGGTGTCATGTCGCTACGCACACACCGTGCGAAAAACTCTAGAGTGTGGCTTTCTTATTGATTTAGAGAGCCAATGTCATTTTAGATATTAGTGTTAGTGTCCATGGTTTAAAAATATTAGATTTTTGGATAAGTTTATCCAATTTTTGATATTTTAGATATTATCTCTTGATTTTTTTTTTCCAAAAACTGTAGATAACTTTTAGAGTAGGATGACATGTAAAAGAAAGTATGTAGCTTTCAGCCATTTTGGGAGGATTTTATGTAAAAAAAAAAAAGGATTGGCGAAATCACGTGACACGCGATCACAGTTTTCTGGCAGTGAATAGCACTTTGAACTGGGAGATGAAGGAGTAATCTAGCAGAATTTTAGACAAGTATCTTGGTATTTTACCCCCTTTTCGGAGCCAATGGAAGCATCAGATTGGCGATCTGAGTAGCATAGAGGAAGGTATTATTTTATGCACGTTTTTGTCTACAAGAGATTTATCTTCTCATAATGCAGAAATAAATTGACAAGCTTCATCTCTGTGAGTATTCTTCTACATCTTCTATTTCTTTCTGTGTGAAGTATTCTTCTACGTCTCCTACTTTTTTCAACCCCTTCTCTTTCGTCTACTCCTCTTATTCCTGAATCTCCCTTCACCCTGCTGTCTTTTATTCCCACGGTAGACTTTCGACCCCGAACGCTTCGACAATGGTGAACCCGACGTGAAAGTTGCTAGCAGAGGTGTATAAAGATGGGGGATTCTGCTGGATTCAGTGGTGGTGATGCTTTACAATAGATGATTGCTTTGATGTAGTAACAATAACAGTAACAATTGTTACAACAACAAATGCAAACTCAGCAGGAAGCAGAAAGAATTGATTCCTTAGCTATGAATGCATTGCAGGCAGTGGGGTAAGAATTGAAGCAATTTAAAGGTCAAAATGTTTTGGCCTTCAGCTGATTGTATGAAAAAAAGTTGTTGTTTCATGGGGTACCGCAGTATGCATGGAGTCAGTATTTTTCCTGTTTGGCCATGCATGCATTGCATGATCGGATTGATGAGCTATAGAGAAGAGATGCTGATTGGACAGCTTTCAAGAAAGCTTTGAGAGAAGAGTTTTTCTTGGAAGGTGCAGGATTAATAACTAAAAAGACATTTATAGATTGGATTGAAAAGCCCAATAAAGGGTTGATTGTTAGAGCTTTGCTCCATGAATTTGAAAGTCGGTATGCCCAGTTGGATGCCGATGAGCAGCAATCATTGGAGAGTTAAAAAATTGATTTGTTTTTGAAGGTTGCAGATCGTGTTTTGTAGGAGAAGCTAATTGATTGTTTAGAAGATGCCTCTTCTGAAACGAGACTGAAGAGGGCCAATGTAACTGAGGCAGTGCATATGTTGGTAAAGAGAGAGCAGATGAAATTAAGATGGAATACAAGCACCATACCTACCAGTGCTCAGAAGGGGGTTGAATTGTAGCCAAGACGCTTGTAGCTATGGAAGAACAACTGGCTATACTTGTTGGTCTGGCTCTTAAAAGTGATATTGTGGATGAATTAATCAAAGGCATGCGTGATTTGAAGCTGCATTTGACAGAAATCTATGCAAAGGTCGAAAAGTTGGATTTCAAGGTAGAAGAGAATGGCTAAGCGACAGCCCAAGGGTCGTATAGAGAAAAATATAAGAGGAGATGCGTTTGATGTGATAGTTTACAGCATGAAAAGTGAGACTATACAACCTACCGTGAAGTGGAAGCAAAAAGGTTAGTCTTTTGGAAAGATGGTAAAATACATGCAACAGAAATTGGTCTTTCAATAGAGCCAAATTGTGAAAATGGTGACATTCAGAATAGGTTGGAAGATATGGCTGTAAGGATAGCATTTGTTGCCACAGAAGCAGCCACATATGGATTGAGAATTGAAAGGGTTGATGAAGCTCGTAAAGGAGGCATGACTGAAGCAAAATCTTGTGTTTGGATGCAAGCATTAGATTTTATGGAAAAAGGTAAAATAACAAAGTCTGAATTGGCTTATGCAAGTTAGAGTATATGAGGGAGAACAGGATGGAGTGTACCAGTGGATTCATTTTCAGCCTATTCTTATTTGGTTGAGCTTCATAACCAAGAAGCTCTTGTGGAAGAAAAGAGAAGAAGAGATGAGGACACTGTTGGTCCTTCCTCTTCAAGCCCATCTAAACGCATAACATGAAGTAAAATGGAGCAGCAAAAAGGTTGAAAAAGCCATACTTGAGCATGTTATGAAGGATGTATCTCAAGAGAAGAAACAAGAAGGGAAGAAAAGAGGCAAGCAATCCGATTACAGGTTACAATCGGATCTTGAGATTGCCACAAACCTTAAAAAGGTCTTGGAAGATTGCATACTTGACAGAGTGGAATTCACACTTGGCGAAGTTCTTGGAATCGCAAAGTGTGAATTTCATGATGCAATCATTGATATGCTAAAATGAAAAAGACAGTTTGATGGTGAAGTTTTGCAAGCGTTGATGCAGGTTGACAAAGACATAGAGAAACAACTTTAGAGGAAATATGATGATGCATGTAATGTTGATTTGAAGAGTAGGTTGATGTTGAAAATGGGTTAAATGGGAGTGTAGATAGCAAGCTTGTGATTGAAAATGGTGTTATGGACAGTACTAAGCATAGAGAGAAGGCTATGTATAATGGGGATGTCCATTAACAAGCACATGAAGAAGAAGATGCTCATTTTATTTCAAGCAGTCATTATTCACAAACGCATTGGGCTTGTGCTACAACAGAGACAATTGTTAAAGTGGGAGAAAGAGAGACGCCTTGCATAGGTCTCTTGGATTATGGTTTCAAAATCAATGTTATGGTATGCAACTTGTATGAGAATGGAGGTCGGCTGATTGATATTGATCCAGGATGGCGCATGCAGGCAGCAAACAATTCATCAGGGGATCTTTATGCAGCTTGCCCGAATGTACCCGTGACTATCGAAGATGTTAGAGATGAATATCATTTTTTTTGTGCAGGATTCATGTAGTTATCCAGTGATTTTGGGGGAGTCCTATATCTCAGAATCAAGGTTGGAAACAAAAGCCTTGGATGATGGTTCTTCATATGCATGGGTTCGGAGTAAAGACAATACAAAGGCAGTCCAGTATCTCATTGTTTGTGTGAATCATCCCCATAATCGGGATAGGCTACGGGATAATCCTATGTCACCTAATGCACGAGAGTTTAAGGGTTTTTAGACAGCACTGTTGTAAGTGGAGGCTATGGCAGTGCCTCTAGGACGATAATTATACCTCCAAGAAAGGGGGAAACTGTGTTTGTGTCTGGATTGCAAGAATGGATAGCATGTAGTCTTGGCAGTTTTAAGAATATTAAATGAAGGTATTTCAGGGCTATTTTCAGGGTTGTTGATGTTGATACAGTGGTTGAAATTTTTGCAACAATTAATGCTGAAAACAGGGCAAAAAAATAGGTTATTTATGTTGACACTTCAAAGATGTATGAAGTCATTCAAGAGTTTGCTGAGCATGAATGTTATGGGATGCAATATGGGCTGCAAAACAGGATTGAAGCAAGGGTAGATACAAAGTACAAAACTATTGCAAAGAAGGTTAAGCTTGTGGCTTTGCTTTTACCACTAGTGATGGGTTGGTTGAAAAAGTGACTCATTAGCCTAGTTTATGGGATCCACATGGAGTAGGACATAAATCTACAGCTGAAACTTTACAAAAGCTAAAAATTGGTGATACAAGCTTTCTTTTGCATGCAGAAAGAGCTTGTTTCTTGCATATGTTGGTAAGGCATGGGAAAGCCTTTGCGTTTCAGCTAGATAAAATTGGATGTGTTGATCCGACTATAGTTGTATCTATGGTGATCTTTACAATACCTCGTGCCATGGAATTTAAAGCCTATTCTAGTACCTCGGGCATATTTGCCCAAGTTGCTGAAGCTTTTGAACGAGAAGATCAGGATGCGGATTTTGGAGTCCTCTTCAGCTACATATTCGAATCGGTGGTTCACTGTTCCAAAGAAGAATGGTTCTTTGAGGTTTATACAGGATTTGCAACCAGTTAATAACGTCACCATAAGGAATGTTGGATCAAGCTTGATAGTGGATGAATTTGGAGAAGCATTTGCAGACAAGGCAATTTACTCTATGGATGATTTATATTTCGGATATGATCGGTTCCAGCTTGCATTGGAAAGCCGGGATATTACTACCATGAAGACACCACTTGGATTGGTTAGGATGTGTACACTTCCACAGGGAGCAACCAATTCAGTGGCGCATATGATGAATGCTATGCATAAAGTTTTGAGGGAGTATATTCTTCAATGGATCTTACCCTTTCTTGATGATGTGTCAATATAAGGGTGTGATATCCATGAGAAGAATGAAGAGCTGGATGAGCAAGGATGTAGAATGTTTGTGGCTGATCATATTGCTGATTGTGATAGGATTTTGAGCCCTCTTGAAGAAGTGTATTTGACTCTTTTAGGAGAAAAGTCGGTTTTTGGAGTGGAGGAAGTATTAGTTGTTGGGCACATGTGTGGACCTTCTGGAAGAAAGCCCTCATCAATAAAGATTAATGCCATAAGCAGGATGTGGGAGACATGTTCGAATGTATCTGAGGTGAGAAGATTTTTGGGTGCATGTGCCTTTTACTTGATATGGATTCTGCATTTTGCTCATGTGGCTGAAAGTTTATATCAGCTCTTGAGAAAAGGGCAAAAGTTTTGGTGGGGTAAACAATATATGAAGGCAGTTCAAAAGTTAAAGAGTTTATTGATTTCAGCCCTAACACGAAAGAGAGCAAATTATGAGAATGGGAAGCCTATTATTCTCACCATGGATACAAGCCTAATTGGCATTGGTTGGGCAGTGGGTTAGGATGATGCTAATGGGAATAGTGTTAGAGATCACAGCCAGGCAGGCAGGCAGTCGGCTGCACAGTCGGACTATGCAGTCGGACTGCCACATGGCAGTCCGACTGCCTGCAGCCCAGACGACCTGTCCTGTTTGCGCCTTGTTTTTCTGGCTATAAATAGCCGAAGATTTCCACAGTCTCCTACACTTCTCTTCGCAGATTACAGACCGGTGACACGCGCAGATTACGTCTCTGTTCGCAGATTTCAGACAGGAGACGGTGCAGACTGTAGCGGACTTCGAGGTGAATAGCAAGTTGCATCGTTGAGGTGGAGACACGCAGTCCAGCGCATTGCGCCCGTGTATATATTTACATATCTTTGTATTCAGCACACTTTATACAGCAGATCTTCATCTTCCACTGTCTCTTTCTATCTCTTCTCTCTCTGCGTTCTCTCTCTCTCAGTCCTACGCTTCCCCACCGCTGCACTTTGACATGGTATCAGAGCAGTGTTAGAGGGCTGACTGAGCGCAGAATCAACCTGAAGAGGAGTTTTCATCGCGACACAAATTTGCGTTTTTTGCGTTTAAGGGCAAACAAGAGGGCTGCGCCTTGGAACAAGGCTGAAACGAGTGTGGGCGCGCAGGAAAGGAGTCCAGGTGGTGGATTTGCTGTTGTTTATTGCTGTTTGACGCGGAGGAAGTTTGAGTTTTCGCTTACAAGTGCAGGTTTTGCTTTTTCATCGCCTCCGGCGGGTGAAGAAGGTTTAGGACGCGGAAGAGCCTCCAGTCGATTATGGACCGGAAGGTGCCTATCTTACCGGCTCTTCCTACAGATCAGAAGCTCGACGGCGACAACTACCGCATTTGGCGCGTCATGATGTTGGCCATCCTTGAGTTCTATGATTTGGCGGAGCTGGTACAGGAGGAGATCGACCGGCCCTCGGTAAGAGATGAGTCCAAACTCTCTTCCGATGCTGGTTCGGAGTTGGCCAAGGCTCAGTCTCATTGGGACAAACTGAATGCCAGGATTCGTTCCTTTCTCTTTCTATCATGTACTACAGCCGTAATCGCTCACATCGAGCACTTGACGGTGGCTCGGGAGATATGGCTGGAGCTTGATCAGATGTACAATCGGATGACCCTTATGAAGCGGGTTTCTTTGGAGGTACAGATGCAGACCTTGTCCCTAAACAAGTCTTCTTTGCTGCGGGAGCACATTAACAAGCTAAGGTAGCTTCAGATGCAGGTTCAGAATTCGGGGAAGCCGATTTTCTCCGAAGACATGGCGATCACACTTTTGTCCGAGTTGCCGCCACGATTCGGTACATTTTACTCTGCTTTTATTGCTTCGGGGCGAGAGTCTACTCTTCGGTGGGAAGAGTTGGTTCCTATGGTCTTGGACCAAGAGGAACAGTTAAAGGGACAGAATGCTTCCAAGTCGGAGGCGCTGACAGGTCAAGCCTCTCAGAAGAAGGGGAAGGACCAAAAGAAGAAGAAGGGGGATAACAAGTCCAAGAAGGACAAGGACAAAGACTCCACATGCCATATTTGTGGAAAGACTGGCCATTGGAAGAAGGATTGCCCTGACAAAGACAAGAAGGACACCAACAAGGACACCAAGGATTCTGGAGCGGTGGCTGCACCCTCATCAGCTGCATTTCTTCATCTAGCTGTCATTGAGGACGCTTCACCGCGTGCTTCTGATGCTGCGATGACGGCTCCCCAGGCTCGAGAGTGGATCGTTGATAGTGGTGCCTCACGGCACATGACTTCTTTATCAGATGGTGTTGCCCAATTGCGACCCTCGCGTGGGCAGATTCTCATTGGAGACAGCTCTTCAGTATCTATTGTAGGTCGGGATAAGATGTAGCTTATTCCCGATGGACGAGGTGGTACCCATACCTCCGAGGTTTTGCATGTACCAGGCTTAGGGTACCATCTCCTTTCAGTTCATTAGATTTTCTTCCTTGGCCTTTTGGTGGAGTTTGACAGTACTATGGTGCGAGTCCTTGATCGTGGATCGAGGAAGGTTCTCTCATCCGGATATGAGGAGAACGGCATTTATAAACTGAAGTCTTCCACCGCCCTCTCTACTCTTCTTCTTACCTCTCAGTCACAGTTAGAGTTATGGCATGCTCGGTTTGGTCACCTGAACTATGATTATCTTCGGAGGGTGTCATGTGGACAGCTTGTTCGAGGGTTGCCAGATATAGTGGCGAGCCAGCAGCCATGCGTCTCCTGCATTCGGGGGAAGCAGCATAGGGATGGCATTCTCCACACAGCTTCGCGGCGGTCTACTTCACCGATGGAGCTTGTATCTACGGATCTATGTGGCCCTATGAGGAATGAGTCCTTGCGTGGGAGCTCGTACTTCATGCTGATCGTGGATGACTACAGCAGGATGACATGGGCCTACTTTTTGGCATTAAAGTCAGACGCTTTCTCACACTTCAAGGATTGGCTTCTCTTTGAGGAGAATCGATCGGGCCGGAAATTGAAGACCTTGCGATCTGACAAGGGCGGTGAATTTGTTTCTAATGAGTTTGCTCGGCTTTGTGCAGATCAAGGAATTCACCAGGAGTTTGCCAATACCAACACTCCTCAATAAAATGGCATTCTTGAACGGAAGAACCGCAGTGTGATCGAGATGGCGCGCACCATGATGGAGCACCGACAGACCCCTCAGGTTTTGTGGGCCGAGGCTGTGGCTACTGCCGTCCACATCCTTAATCGATCCCCTACTTCGGCCTTGGAAGAGATGACCCCATTTGAGGCTTATTTTGAGACGAAGCCAAATGTTTCTTACTTCCGGGTCTTTGGGTGTGATGCCTATGTTCACATTCCCAAGGCTCACCGTGATAAATTTGAAGCAGCTTCCCGAAAATAGGTATTTGTTGGCTATAGCTCCCAGTCCCAAGGCTATCGACTGTATGATCCCGTCAAGCGGGATGTGTACACTAGCCGCGATGTGCGGTTTGTGGAAGTTCCGGCTATATCAACGGGTGAGGAGCATCCCGTTCTTGGAGATCCAGGGGAGAGTTAGGCTCCTTCTACAGTTCCACTGGAGCCCGTGCCTTTTGATTATGATTCTGTTTCTGACACAGAGTTTACTGTTCCACCGGTCACCTCAGAGGAGTTACCACCGGTGGATATTCCAGAGTCCTCTGCTGATGGAGAGAGACGAGGGGAGGTTCAGCCTCCTCCTCGCTGGGCCCATGACACACTCCGTGATTCAGGGATCGAGGGGGTTCCTGAGGAGTGGGGACCGCAGGATGGTCCGCGGCGGTCACGGCGGCACCAGACACATTCTACGGAGCTTTTCTGCTCTAAATATTGTTTGATGACCTGTGTTATGCAGGATCGAGAGCCCACCTCCGTGAAGGAGGCTTTACAGTCCGCACCATGGATGAAAGCTATGGAAGCCGAGTTGGAGGCTATTGAGAGGAATGGCACTTGGTCACTCGTGCCCCGCCCCCCGAATAAGAAGGTGATTGGCGTCAAGTGGGTCTTCAAGACCAAATACCTTAGCGATGGTTCTTTGGATAAGCACAAGGCTCGCCTTGTTGCTAAAGGTTTTGCATAGCGCCCAGGGATTGAGTGTCATGATACTTTTTCCCCCACAGCTCGTATGGTGACCATTAGAGCTGTTCTTGCTTTGGCTGGCCATAGGAGATGGCCTGTTTACCAGTTGGATGTGAAGTCGGCCTTCCTCAATGGTGATTTGAAGGAGGAGATCTATGTTGAGCAGCTTCCTGACTTTGGATCTTCAGATGGTAAAGTCTACAAGTTGAAGAAGGCCTTGTATGGCCTCAAGCAGGCTCCGCGTGCATGGAACGAGAAGATTGATTCGTTCCTCCAGTCTCAGTTGGGATATCGGCGTTCCAAGGCCGATCCGCAGTTTTATGTTCACACTTCCGAGGATGGTTGTGTGCTTTTTGTCTTATATGTTGATGATTTGATTGTCACGGGTGATGATGCACAGCAGGTCCAAGAGACGAAGTCAGCTTTACATCGGACGTTCGAGATGACGGACTTGGGTCTACTCCATTTCTTTTTGGGCCATGAGATTTATCAGTCTCAGAGGGGGATCTTTATCTCTCAACAGAGATATGTACAGGAGCTCTTGGTGTCTTTTGAGATGGAGGATTGTCGGGCCCTTTCTACTCCTATGGATCCGAACTGGAAGGCCACTTCCCATTCAGCTTCTCTTTTGGCGGATGCTTCCCGCTATCGTCAGTTGATTGGGTCCTTGATTTGGCTTCTCAACACTAGGGTTGATCTATGTTTTGCAGTTGGGCTCTTGGCAGGGTTCATGAGTGAACCTAAGACGGTGCATTGGCAGCCTGCTCAGAGGATACTTCGGTATTTGAGGGGGACGTCTGATTTAGGGATTCATTACCCCGCAAGGACAGATGGTTCCGATCTTGCACTTGCAGGTTGGAGCGACTCGGATTGGGCCGGTGATGTGGACCACAGGCGGTCTACTACAGGTTACTGTTTTACCTTGGGTGCAAGTGTTATCTCATGGAGTAGCAAGAAGCAGCCCACGGTAGCCCTTTCGTCTACTGAGGTAGAGTATCGGGCCGCGTCTTCCACCACATGTGAGGTTGTGTGGCTTTGGAGATTATTGGAGGAGCTTGGGTGCCCCCAGACTTGTCCTACTTTGTTGCAATGTGACAATGAGAGTTGCATTGCCTTGGCACGGAACCCTGTTTTTCATGCCCAGACGAAGCACATAGAGATCCAGTACCACTTCATCCGCGAGAAGCTTCTGGATGAGACCATCACTGTGGAGTACTGCAAGACGGAGGACAATCTTGTGGATTTGTTTACGAAGGCACTTCCCCAGGCTCTACTTCGGAGACATTCCAGATCCCTCGGGCTTTTGCCCTGCTCCGGCTCTGAGAGGGGGTGCTAGAGATCACAGCCAGGCAGGAGGCAGTCGGCTGCACAGTCGGACTGCCATGTGGCAGTCCGACTGCTTGCAGCCCAAAATGCAGCCGACCTGTCCTGTTTGCACCCTGTTTTTGTGGTTATAAATAGCCGAAGATTTCCAGAGTCTCCTACACTTCTCTGCTCGCAGATTACAGACCGGTGACACGCGCAAATTCTGTCTCTGTTCGCAGATTTCAGACAGGAGACAATGCAGACTGCAGCGGACTTCGAGGTGAACAGCAGGTTGCATCGTCGAGGTGGAGACACGCAGTCTAGCGCACTGCGCCCGTGTATATATCTGCATATCTTTGTATTCAGCACACTTCATACAGCAGATCTTCATCTTCCACTGTCTCTTTGATAGATGACGGAGAGTCCGATCCACAAAAACGATGGAAAGCACGAGTGTCTCTTCTCCTCCCAACCACGCCTAGATCTATGCTGGCCCTCCTACTCGGATTTCTTTGCCAGCCGTCAACTTCCTGGAGTCCTACTATTCTTGGACTCTCTTACTCTCTAGGCTCCCCTTAACCCCGTTCGGGCGCCCAAGAGCCGGTACGGTCATTCTAGTGCATGTTCCCCTAGATTTACCTTAATGTGACATTAAATGTCACTTTTAATGTCACATTCCATATTTATGACCTTAATGTGACATTAAATATCACTTTTAATGTCACATTTCCTTCCCCTTAAGAATCGGTTTCGTCCTCGAAAACGATACTTGGAAGGTCTAACTGTAAATCGGGAAACCTTTTCTTTAAAGTACTTACTCGCTCCCATGTTGAGCTTTCTTCTGAACAATCTTTCCACTTAACCAAACATTCTTGATAAATAGTATTCCTCGTTCGCCTATTGCGAACATTTAATATTTTTTCTGGTTCATGTGGATTAGATTGGTCATAGAATAACTCCTCAATATCACCATTTAAGATTAGATTATCCAAATCACCCAGCTTCTTTCTTAATTTACTTACATGAAAAACTGGATGTATTTTACTACCAGCAGGTAGTTGGAGCTTGTAAGCCAATTCTCCCATCCTTTTAAGTATTATGAAAGGACCACAATACCTAGGTGAAAGCTTTGGACAGTGTCCCTTTTTCATAGTTTTAGTTTGTTCAGGCACCTTAAGATAGACCAATTCTCCTTTTTCAAAGGAGATGTCTCTTTGGTGAGGATCTGCATATGCTCTAGCTCTATTTTGAGCTTTTTTAATATTCTTGAGCAAATTTTAACATACTATTCATATCCTCCAAAAAATCTTTAGATGCCTGAACCTTTTCCTTACGCAGTCCTACTGCAAAACGAGCTCTGGGTTGAAACCCATACATTAACATAACTGGACTATATCCAGTGGAAGAGTGCTTGGCACTGTTATATGCAAACTCTGCTAACGGTAAATACTCTTCCCAATTAGTTTGCCTTTTACTTACATATGCCCTAAGCATATCTTCAAGAATTTGGTTAACCCTTTCAGTTTGCCCATCTGTTTGCGGGTGATCCGCCGTACTCATGCTAAGTTTAGTATCCAATTTCCTAAATACCGCGCGTCAAAAATGGCTATCAAATTTTCTATCCCGATCGGAAACTATATTTGCCGGAAGGCCATACAATCGGTATATGTTCTCTACGAACAATCTAGCCAATTCTGGTGTTTTAACATCAGTTGAAGTTGGAATGAACCTAGCCATTTTGGTTAACCTATCCACAATCACCCACACAGAGTCGTGCCCCCTCTGTGTTCTAGGTAAAGCAACAATGAAGTCCATGGAGATACTCTTCCATTTTCCCGAAGGAATTTCTAATGGATGGAGAAGTCCTCCCATTTTTAATTTTTCAGCTTTATTAACCTGGCATTTATTACATTTGACCACATAGTCAAGGACGTTCTTATTCATTCCAGGCCAATATAACTGCCTTTTAATAAGACTATAAGTCTTATTAACTCCTGGATGTCCCGCACTAGGGGTATCATGACACTCAAAGAGTATCTGGCGCCTTATTTCTGTATCTTTCGGGACACATACCCTACCCTTGTAGAGTAAATAACCATTATCAATGGTAAAATTCTTCCACTTGAATCCAGTTTGAGCAGCCCCTAATGCTCCATTTCCATGTTGAACATCCTCAGATATTCCTTCCTCAGTAGAAGCACTTTCAATTGGATCTCCATTTTTTATTGCTTCCCATATATTGGAATATGCCGGATCAACCTGGCATTTCCCTTTTAAAGATTCAAGCAAGTTGGAAGTGAACTGAGTAAAACTCAATTCATTAATGATGGGCATTCTGCTGAGTGCATCAGCTACTATATTATACTTTCCTTTTCTATATCTGATCTCATAGTCGAACTCTTGGAGGAGTTCGACCCATCTGGCTTTACGCCCGTGTAAATCTGGTTGATCATTAAGCCACTTAATGCTTTCATGATCCGATAAAATCAAATGTTTGGCACCATACAAATAGTGCCTCCATTTCTTCATTGCATGTACTATTGCATACAGCTCCCTCTCATAAACAGAGTAGTTCTGTTTTGCACGATCTAATTTCTTGCTTTCAAAAGCAACTGGTCGACCTTCTTGTAATAAGACCGCGCCTATTGCCTTATCACTGGCATCAGCTTCAACCACAAATGGTTTGTTGGGATCCACTATTAATAATACTGGAGCTGTAGCAATAGCTACCTTAAGTTTTTGAAAACTTTCATTTTGATCTGTTCCCCAATTAAAACTTTTCCCTTTCCCTTTAAGTTGGTCTGTCATAGGAACAGCTATTTTGGCATAATCTCGAATGAATCTACGATAAAATCCAGATAAACCTAGGAAGATCTGCAGCTCTTCCAGGTTCCTTGGAGGTGGCCATTCAATAATTGCCCTTACTTTTTCTGGATCCATGTTGATTCCCTCTTTCGAGTAATATGCCCTAGATATTTGACCTCTTGTGCAAAGAATTCACATTTAGTTTTCTTCGCATAAAGGGAATGCGTTCTTAACAGTTGGAATACTAATTGTAAGTGTTCCAAATGTTCTTCTCTTGATTTACTAAAGATCAAGATATCATCCAAGAAGACTACTACAAAATGTCCTAGATAGGGCCGTAAAACACTATTCATCAGCTTCATAAAGGTAGCTGATGCATTAGTGAGGCCAAAAGGCATCACCAAAAAATCATAATGCCCATATCTAGTACGAAATGCCGTCTTAGAAACATCTTGTGTCTTAATTCTTATTTGGTGATAGCCTGATCTTAAATCTATCTTTGTGAAGAATTTTGCCCCTTGCAATTGATAAAAAAGATCTTCCATTCTGGGCATAGGAAATTTATTCTTCACCGTTATTTTATTAAGTGCTCTATAGTCAACACAAAGTGGTATAGAACCATCTTTTTTCTTTACCAATAAAATTGGTGAAGCCCAAGGTGAATTACTGGGTTGAATAAACCCTTTATCCAGGTAATCCTTAATTTGTTTTTCAACTTCTTGATGCTGTGTTTCACTTAACCTATACGGTGGTTTTGAAATTGGGTGTGTATTCTTATTTATATCAATTGGGTGATTTATATCACCCCTATCTGGTGGAAGGCCACTTGGTAAATCAGAAGGAAACACATCTTTAAAATCATCTAACAAACTGTTCAATTCATTATTAACATTCAACTCACAAACATAAGAAAATTGTTGCTTAATATTACAGAAAGTAAAAGTATTCTGTACAGGAAGAGACCATAGCATATATACCTCACAAATTTCCTTCTTTATCAGCTTCTGAACTTCAGTAGAACACAGCAAAGGATTATCAGATACTTCATATTCACCTTGAATGACAAAAATCTTACCATCCCTTTCAAATTCCAGTGTATTATGGTGATAGCTACGTTCTAAGGATGGTTCCAATCCCCATAGCCACTCCCTCCCTAGAGCAATATCAGCTCTTTCCATGTTCATTATTTGGAAATCAAGCTTATCTTTATATCCTTGAATCTCGATTTCCAAATTGGATACCATTGTATCCCATATTTTATTGTCTTGGCCTTGCATCATACGAACAACATATTGATGCTCACTGTTTTGTTGGGGAAGTTTCAATTTTTTGACAAGTGCATAATTTATAAAATTATGTGTGGCAGAGTCATCAATCATGACTCTAACCCGTTTTCCAGCTATCAATCCATGTACTCTAAGTAAATCATGTGGCCCAAAAGTAGGCTGCCACATAGAAGTTGACATATAACACTTATGTTATACGTCCATGTGCAAGATCTCTAAAGATTTATACTTTTCATGGCCCTTTAATTCTAAGGTCTGCACTACATGGATTTGTTTTTCTTTTCCCTTGCCCTTGTCCTTATCCTTTCCTTTGTCTTCCCCCTTTTTCTTTTGAGGGCAATTCCAAGCAGCATGGTTAGGGGATAGGCAATTAAAACACAATTTTTCTTTTTTGGCCTTATCAAAGTCATCAGGACTTAACTTTGGCCTCATATATGGTTTCTTTTCAAAAGGTTGTTTTTTACCCTTGAAAAATGGCATTTTCCTTTTAAATTTGCCCACAAATTTTGAGGTTTCCAATTCCTTAGACTTGGGCTCCGTATCAGTGAGACTAGTGAGTGTACCTGGACGCGTACTATCTTCATAAATTAATGCAAATTTAATTGCCTCTTCGAGCGTCTTAGGTAAACTCCGTTTTACTTCCTTTTTACAGGCTTTATTCAGTCCCCTAATGAATCCTCTTGTTTTTTGGAATTCATCAAGTCCTTCCAGTTTGAGGATTATCTCACGATATTCCTCCAGGTATGTCAGTAGGGGTCGTCCCTTTTGTCTGACATAATCCCAATCTTCCCAATTTCTTTCCATTTCATTTTCAGGAAGAAATTCTTTCAAAAAGACGGATTCAAATTGAGCCCAAGTTTCAGGTATTTTATTCGCCTCCTTTAAAGTTCGCCACCACTTATATGCTTTGGGCCCCAAGGTTAAACTAGCCTCCAGTGGTTGGAGATGTGGTGGGATATTTTTCAATTTATGTAAATCTTCCCATTTTTGGAGGAAATTAAAGATTGTGTCTTTATTCCTATCTTTTTCCTCCCCGTAAAATTGAGGTGGTTTCATATACTTTAAAACTGGATTATCCCTCAATTTATGGTAAGTTTGGGGTTCCTTAGGATCTCACATAGTCACATCTAAATCTTTCGATGAAGATGGGACATTCGAGGTTTCTATCTTATTTTTATCTCTTTCCAACAATAAAGTTAATTGAGATTTTATTTCAGTAAGTGTTTGGGTTAGAAATTTCATTTGAACCCCTTGAGTTTGCACACGAGCAGTAAGATCATCGAATTGCTCTCGCGTGGCAAAAAATTCTTCCCATTGTTCTTCTTGTATGTCTGGTTCATGGGGATCTACCATAGGTTGATCCCCAGAACTAGAACTTTCCATTACCCTTTCTTTCTCTTTTTCTGCCATTAATACACTGGAATTGGAAAGCAAAAATAAGAAATTTGCATACAAGTAAAGTACTCCCTGATTTTTAATGGTAGATAGTGGCTGTTGATTCGGAAAGAAACTCGAAGAGTAAGAAACAGATTGTATCTTCCCGGATTAGAACAGTGAAGTAATCATGCTGGAAATTCAATTTCCTGACTTCAGTCGTATATGACATTCTTCTGTCCCTCTCACAGCAGTCGCAGTCATATCCGTCTCAGGAGCAGTCGCAGTTACCTGTCAACAGCAATTGTGATAGAGTCACGTTTTCTCATGACCCCACGTTTGGTCTGGTTCCACGCGACCCCACGTTTTATCTTATCTCTGCCCGTAACGTAGGGTGTCACATTAGTGTGACGTGGCGCTTCTCCCTTTTTGTTTTCCTTCACGGCCCGTCGCGTTTTCACGGCGCCTGGTACTCACGCGATGTGACGTGGCGCTTCTCCCTTTTGTTTTTCTTCACGGCCCGTCGCCTGGTACTCACGCGACTTTACAAAAGACTGACGGCCTGACTGGCGACTGACAACCTGACAGATTTCTGACAATTTGACGAACGATTAACGATCTGAGACATTGAACCATAGGCTTTGATACCAATGATAGATGACGGAGAGTCCGATCCACAAAAACGATGAAAAGCACGAGTGTCTCTTCTCCTCCCAACCACGCCTAGATCTATGCTGGCCCTCCTACTCGGATTTCTTTGCCAGCCGTCAACTTCCTGGAGTCCTACTATTCCTGGACTCTCTTACTCTCTAGGCTCCCCTTAACCCCGTTTGGGCGCCCAAGAGCCCGGACGGTCATTCTCATGCATGTTCCCCTAGATTTACCTTAATGTGACATTAAATGTCACTTTTAATGTCACATTCCATATTTATGACCTTAATGTGACATTAAATATCACTTTTAATGTCACATTAATGTCACACTCTTTCTCTCTCTTCTCTCTCTGTGTTCTCTCTCTCTCAGTCCTACGCTTCCGCACCGCTGTACTCTGACAAATAGGTATGCTATTCGGTTTGGAGCAAAGGTCCTCAATGAACGGCAAGGACGGTATTCTCAAGTCAAAAGAGAGCTTTGGAGTGTAGTGACAACCCTTAAGTGTGATGGGAGTATTTTATGGGAGCTCATGTAGTGGTAGAGACGTATTGTCTATCTCTATTGGGCATGATAGTGAATTGCTCAACTCCTGATATTGCCATGTTACGGTGGATTGCATATATAAAGTCACTTAACCTTGATTTTCAGCATGTTGGAGGTAGAGAAAGCCTCGTGACTGACATGCTTTCATGAGCAAGGTTTGAAGATGAAGAGGAGATGATATTGGAGGTAGAGAAAGCCTCGTGACTGACATGCTTTCATGAGCAAGGTTTGAAGATGAAGAGGAGATGATGGAAGATGAAGAGGATGATGTGATAGGTGTTGAAAATGACCTTATGATAGCAAGGAATGAGTATGCAGCTGCTATTACTGCAGGTACAACTGTTGTAAGAGGAATTTCAGTAGTAATAAAAGAGCTTACAGCCGTGGAGAAGAGATGGGCAGTAGAGAGAAAGCATTATCGATGTTATGCTTCAGTGAGATCACAATTTTTAGAAGAGTTGTATGAGGATGATTAGCTAAAAATAGGCCAATATCTCTGTCTTATGACAAAGAAGGCTGAGTGGTCTGAAGCTGAATTCAAAAGGATTAAATGAAAAGCTTATGGGTTTTTCCTAAAAGATGGATATTTATGGAAGCATGCAAAGAAAAAGAGAGGAGCTCCAGTACGTGTATTGGGAGATAGGGCTTCTCAACAATAGGTGATGTATGAGTTTCATGAAAGCTTATGGGCTGGACATAGAAGGGTTTGGGGCACATTTGCCAAGATCAAAGAGAAGTATTGGTGGCAAAACATGTATAAAGATGTGGAGCATTATGTGGAATCATGCAGTGTCTGTCTGATGTATTCCATGGTAAAGCATAGAGATGGGTTGCAACCGACCTATCCATTGTCTATGCATTACAAGTGGGTAGTTGATCTGGTTACCATGCCTACAGGTTTATTAAATATGAGATATCTTGTGCTTTCACGAGAAGACTTGATAAATCAAGTGGAAGCAAGCTCTTAGCACAAAGACTACTCAAGCAGTTTGTAGGTTCTTATTAGAAGTCTTTTGCAGGTATGGTTGTGTTGGAAAAGTGGTTGCAGATAGAGGAAAATTGGATGTAGATGAGGCTCGTGACTTTTTTTCACAATTGGGTATCAAGGTGGCTTTAACTTCAGCCTACAATCCTGAAGCAAATGGCAAAAGTGAAAGAGGTCATTAGCCTATCATTAAGGCATTAGCAAAGTCATGCAAGAGCAGGATGAAAGAGTGGCCAAGAATGTTACTCTTTGATTTATGGGTTGATAGGACCACTCATAGTGCAGTTATAGAGTATATGCTTGCTGAATTAATATATGGACAACAACCAATCATGCCTATTGAGGAGACTATTGCTACTTGGAGCGTTCTACCATGGGAAGATGTTACAACTCTATAGAAACATAATTTGTATCCTTTTTCATTAATTTGTCTATATAATGATTTATTAAATTTGTTTCCTTTGGACTAATTAGATATAAAGAAAAGTGCATTGGAGCTGGCCACTGATGAGTGGTCACAGGTTATGGTGGACCCACGCGGTGGGTTAGAGAAAAGATAGTTCACACTTCCACCTATATGGCCCGATTGGGCGCCTGTGACCAGAACTCACGCATATCAGGGTTAGACTCGCACACAGAAAGGATTGATGCCTTGAAGTGTGGGCTAGATCCGCCAAAACAGACAGTTACAATCAACAAGATGGCATGATTATGAAATGCTTGTACAATGTGCATGTGTGGGTTGAAAGCTTGAAATGCACATTTCTTTGCATAGGAAAGTCACATGAAGATTCTGATACCGTTTTTGCGATGTATACAGAAAAAGCTTTCATATGATACCCATATTGGGAGGGTCCCTAAATTTTAGGAGGTCCCTAAATTTTAGGAACCTCGAATTAGCCTAAAAATGCTAGTCCTAAAAAATAGGGATGTCATTCTAAAAATAGTAAATTTTGTACTCTGAGTGTGCTTACTAAATTTGGTTGTTTCTATTCTTGACAGTATTCAGCCCAAAAAGGAAGGCCATAGAGAAGAAACAAGTGTCAAGACACTTGTTACACAAGTTTCCAAGTGTCCCACCACTTGTCACATCTCATGACATGTGGCTGGACACTTGTCTTGTGCTACTCCACTCTCCCCTTTTGTACTAGCTCTTCCCTCTTCTATAGATAAGAGCTCGTTTTTTTTCATTCAGCATCATTATTCTTTGCTGTAAACTCATGTACAGCACCCACAGATAGCCAGAAATTGGCCCCATCCATCCCCATCATCATCCCCCACTTCTCCATTATCAAAATCCTCCATATTCCCTCTTCTATCACTGCTGTTTTACAGGACAGCAAGCCTGTAAATTCATTACAACACCTCCTTCTTGAGCTCTTTTTTTCATTTTAGCAACAAGAAGCAAGCCCTATCCATGTACAGTTGATCAATGATGAAGAAAGGCTGATTTTCCCTCTTTATTCTCTCATACTGTAAAGAAATCAGTTCTTATCATTGCATAATAGATAATGCATGTGTGTTTGTACATCTTTGCATGATCTTGTGAGAGTGAGAATTACTTCTCCTCACTCTCAGGTTGATTGTAACTGAGCTCTTCCCTAAGGGACTTGGGTTGAGCAGAAATACATTCCTTCGGGGAGGGGGAGGGGGGGGTTGCCCATCTTCAACCCTCAATCTTGTCTCCATTACTTTTACATTTTCATGGTTGTAATTTTGTGAGTAATTTTCATTTTCAGCTTTAAGTGTTCATTCTCTTTTATATTAAATCTCGAAAACAAGTGAATATCATAATTGTTAAGCATACTATGTTGTTCGGGGCGTTTACAGAAGAGGGTTTGAATGGAGAAGAGTTGCTGGTCCTATGCATTAGCAGTTAGAAAGAAGGCCTGAAGACATTGAGACAGCCATGAAAAAGTTGAAGACTGCGAGGATCAAGAATAAGAAGAGATTTGACAAGTGATACAGACTTTGACCACGAGCTATACAAGAAGGGGATTGGGTGCTAGTTTATGACAACAGCTTGGAAAATCAACATAGTGCTAGTTGGAAGATGGCAAAGCGGTGGTTTGGTCCACATGTGGTAAGGTTTGTTTTTGATAATGCTACCTATGCATTAAATGAGATGGATGGGACAACTCTAAGGATTCCAGTGGCTGGAAAACGTATCGAGCTCTTTAAACATAGGGAGTTTTCAGCATATGAGTTGAATGAGTTGGATATTGAGCATGGACATGAGAATATGAAAGAAGAAGAGGTAGAAGATGAAGACATTGACATGGCAGAGGATACTTCTTTTGACACTATAGATCCATAAGACTTTGGCATATGCCAGAGGATGTGCAGGTTAGGAGGGGGTGGATGTTGTGCTACTACGCACACATCGTGCGAAAGACTCTAGCGTGCGGCTTTCTTATTGATCTAGAGAGCCAATGCTATTTTAGACATTAGTGTTAGTGTCCATGGTTCAAAAATATTGGATTTTTTGACAAGTTTAGCCAATTTTTGATATTTTAGATATTATCTCTTGTAAAAAAAATCCAAAAATTGTAGACAACTTCTAGAGTAGGATGACATGTAAAAGAAAGCATGTAGCTTTCAGTCATTTTGGGAGGATTTTATGTTTAAAAAAAAAGGATTGGCGAAATCGCGCGACGCATGATCGCAGTTTTTTGGCAGTGAACAGCACTCCGAACTAGGAGATGAAAAATCTGGCCAGGTATTCATGTATTTTACCCCCCCTTTCGGAGCCAATAGAAGCATCAGATTGGCGATCTGAGCAACATAGAGGAAGGTACTATTTTATGCACGTTTTTGTCTACAAGAGATTTATCTTCTCATAATGCAAAAATAAATTGACAGGCTTAATCTTTGTGAGTATTCTTTTACATTTTCTATTTCTTTCTGTGAAGTATTCTTCTACGTCTTCTATTTCTTTCAACCCCTTCTCTTTTGTCTACTCCTCTCCTCCTTAAATCTCCTTTCCCTTCACCTTGTTGTCTCTTACCCCTGCGGTAGACTTTTGACCCCACAGGCACTGATAGCGGCAGTACCTGAAGGGAATTTGCATAGTGAAGGGAGCAAAAGGTAGTCCTTTGGTAGTAGGATATTGAAGGTAAGGCTAAATGGTGAAGGAAAGGACAACTAGCTGTAGAGGGAGCGAAATGCAATCCTCAAGAGTTGTCAGAGATGAAGGATATACTGAAATCTCTTTGAGATGATGGTTGCTTTCAAGGCGATTGATGAGCAGCCAATTGGAGAAGAAAATGCAAGAATATTTGGTGAAGGTCTCTCAATGTAAGTGGCTGTAAATAGGTGATTGTCGAGCAGCCCTTCAAGTGTGAAGAAAGCTAGAAAACGCAGGTATTTGATGTAGGGCTGATAAGGAGGGTATAACCTACTGTAGGTGGCTTGAAACTGCTGCAAACACAAGCTTGCTGATGACGCTAGGTGAGGAGGGCTGACGCAGGATGATGTAGGCTGCAAAATGTGAGGTGGAGATGGATGTAGAAGCCACAAACTGTAATGTCCTCCTCGTAGGGTATGAATGGAGAGGAAGGAGAAAGGAGAGAAGAATATGGAAGAGAATGATAGAGTGTCAGCAGGAATGAATGTGTGGAATAAAGAACGAGAGAAGTCAGTGCCGTATTTATAGGCATAGATTGTTTGGAGTGGTGTCCCAAGTCTCTCATGTGGCGACCACTAAAGTCTCTCGGGTGGCACCTAGACACTAACTAATGATCCAAATAAAGCCTTTTTGGGGCTGTAAATGGAAACCAAAAAGAGGAAATGTGTTGAACGACTTGGTTTCTCAACATCTAGTCCTTACACATTCTGTTAAGCTGGCTTGACATGTTGGCCTATTAATGATAGTGACACTTTGGGGAACTGCTTCCACAGATGCACATTGATTGGAAACGAAAAAGAAAAGCAATAAGCAACATTCTTAGAGATGGCTCGAAATGGCTAAGTAAAAGGAATGTTTTATATTAAGAATGGCCATGAGTAGAAACTGCTTGATAGCTTGGCAAGTAAATGACTAATCAAGTTTATAAATCCTGACAATGATGCACAGCCAGTGCTGATAACATAGTGCCTATCTTGGAAACTGCTGTCTCAATGACAAAATTTTGAACATTTATATCTCATTTTCTGAGTTTGCATAATAAAGGTAATGCTGCATAAAGGCAAAGACTTGCTTAGTAGAAAGCAACTGCAAGAATTGCAAGCAGAAACAACCTTCTACTTCTGACAAAATAACACAAGATTACCCTTGGCTCACTTCGTTTTGGCTCAGAGGTGCCTGCCAAATAGTCAATCATCATCAACATGACATGGCTGCCTTCCCAAAACGTCTCGACTACAAATCTGGGATGGAAAAGCTTCTTTCGAAGGTAAAAGCTACATCACATATCTTGCAGCATACAACTCTTATAGTGTGTCAAAAGTATGTTGTTACACCTTTGGCATCCTCAGAAGAGCCAAGGTGATTTGAGTTATTGGTCATACACATGGTCACAGACTTTGGTCATTCAGACAAACCAGCCCTAATGCCATGCAAAAGGATTGCCATGTGCTCCTGCTGCATAGGGTTTGGCACAACTAACTTCACTTTTCAATAGTTGTCCATGTTGTGTTTGTATGCTATGGCATTACTTGTGAGTACATGGTCCTGTTAGCGATTATCAGGTCCTGGCGGCACAGGCAGCCACGTGGCAGTCTGGTCGGACTGACTAGTCGGCCAGCCACGTGGCAGTCCAGTCAGACTGACCAGTCGGCTGCATTTAATGTAGCCGACCTGCTTTTTCTGGGCGCATTCTTTTTGGCTATTTATAGCCGACATTCTGCACATTCTTTCACAGTTCTGTTTGCAGATTACAGGCTGGAGATTCGTGCAGACTGCAGCGTACTTCGAGGTGAACAGCAGGCTGCATCGTCGAGGTGGAGACACGCAGTCCCGCGCACTGCGCCCGTGTATATATCTGCATATCTTTGTATACAGCACACTTTATACAACAGATCTTCATCTTCCACTGTCTCTCTCTCTCTCTCTCTTCTCTCTGCGTTCACTCTCTCTCTCAGTCTTGGTCCCACGCTTCTGCATCGCTGCACTCTGACAGGTCTTGGGGGTTCATCATGAGCTATGTATGTGAAGATCGTTATTTTTTGAATTAACGTGGGATGCCATACCCTTTGGAGAATGATGCACTTAGTTGAAAGGTTTCGAAAAGTCTTGGAGGGTTTGTTATGAGCTATATATGTGAAGATCTTTATCTTTTGAATTAATGTGGGGTGCTATACCCTTTGGAGAATGATGCACTTTAGTTAAAGTGCATTTAGGGCATGAAACAGTGTGGGATACACAAGTGTTTTGCACAATGAAAGTCCATTCATGTGTTAGGTCCAGCTTAGTGCAATTGAACTTGTGAGTGTGCTCAGCTTGCTTGTGGTTCCATAGCTGCTGCCATCCATTATCTGTTTCATGGAGCTGCATGATGATCAAGGCAGCTGCATATTTGCTGCACTTACTAGCCGAGCTCAGCATCACAATGTCCATATGTAATATCAATATTGAGATTGTGAAGTTCATTAGAGGGGGACATTGATATATTGGAAACATAGTTGACTACAGGAGGGTCTTTTTCATCAACTTTTCTTTTTTCAGTTGTTTGCATTGCATCACCTACTTCTCACAAGAAAGAATCTAAGCTTTGATACTAATGAAATATGGGAGGAGTCTGTGTGAAATGTAAATACTTGCCCTTGAATAACAACACAAGGTTTGGATTGAAAACAAGTTGCAATGGCCCGCTGTCATATCGCTACCCGAACATAATGTGAAAAACCCTCGAGTGCATCATCATCTGGCTTTTTTATTAATCTAGAGTCAATGTTATATTAGCCATTAGTGTTAGTGTCCATAGTATTGTTAGTTTAAAATGACGGGATTTTTGAATAATTTTTGCATATTTTTGATATTTTGGACATTATTTCTTGTAGATATCCTCAAAAGGTGCAGAAAACTTCTAGAATAGGGTGTCATGCAAAAAGCAAGTTGCTCTTCAGCTAGTTTTGGAGATCTCATGCAAAAAGAAGGGCTCTCGAATTTGGGTCGCACGCTATCGCAGTTTTTAGGTAGCAAACAACACTCTGGACGGTGAAGAAGGAGGAGCGATTTGGGAGAATTTTAATTAGGTGTCCTTGGGTTTTACCCCCCTTTTGGAGCCAACGGAACCATCAGATTTGCTGTCTAAGCAGCAAAGTAGAAGCTAGTGTTTGGTGCGAGTTTTTTGGTATAACAGGGTGAAATAGGATATGGTGAAGAGGAGACTCTTTGTAAGCAGGTTTTCTTAATCAAGGATTGGTTTTGGGATACTTTGAGCCTCTGATCTCTTGCATGTGTGTTTCATCTCTCGTTGGTCTTTACTCTATGTAATCTCTATCATCATCTTTGCTCTCATACAAGAAATTGTCTTATCTCTTACTATCGTTAATCCTCGCTTAAGGATCTCTCTAACATTGTATACATCTATTCATCCATTACTACTCTTATTTTCTCCCACAACCAAAGACACGGTGTCTTCTCGGCATATGTGCAAATGATCCTGACACTGCTGCCCTCACACAAGCAAGGGCCAACTATCAGGTCTTTGGTCTTAGGTCAAAACATGAACAACTTTTCAACAATGCAAACAACAGAGGAGGATAGATTCTGATGCTAAAGATTTTTTCCTTGATCAGCTGTTTCTCTAACAAGAGAAGTTGTCCATAAAGGGCACCGAGAATTGCAATTCCAGATAGTACATTGCAAAATCTGCCTTATACAACTTCTAGATGGAAAGACTTAGAGTAGAGAGGGTTGAATAGTAGTGGATAAGACCTATTGAACAAAAAATGAAGCTATTTTGTTTAAGTGTAAAAATAAGGAGCTAACAAAAGTAACAGACTACAACTCTTGTTTTCTGTTTTCTTTTTCCTAATACCATAACATTTAGAAACTATCATTGGAGGGCTGTTAAGTGAAGAAAGGAGTTATTAAAATTTTTTCATACGTCAATTAAACATCAAACACAGACGGATATGAAAGTATAATTCGACTATGGTTTGAGACCCTTGAGCTGAACCATACGTGATTCTAACTTTAACAAATTTACGAGAAAATGCTATAATATTGAAATTTGAGCATTAAACTAATAAGCATCTCCAACGCAACCATCATATTTTATGTGTCACCAAACAAAAGGACATTTACAAAGAATATAAGAGTGAACATCATACAATACAAAATCAATAGATAACAAACTAATATCAAGGCAGCAAGAGACACTAGAGGGCTGAGGGGTGAGACTCAAGGGCCAAGCCTAGTAGAGATTGAAAACTAAAAACAAACACACAAAAGTAGTAGGGTTGTATTCATCATTCTCAGAAGGGGAAAAGAAGCCTCTCTCAAACAATGGACCTTGATGCTAAGAGGTAGAAAAAGAGCTAATGTTGGCTATGTGATGTTAAGAACTTGATGGAGTAGATATAGAAGCAACTTAGTTGTAAGAGTTGTGTCCGAGAAGCAGCCACCATGGTAGTGTCAAGTGATACTTGAAGCTCGATCTTGGGGGCAACCTCCATGCCAATAAAAGAAAACCAAGAAAGATTATGGAGCCACCATGGAATGACAAACTAATCTTGTCTTCAGCTTAGTGAGGGCCAACGTAGACCCTCAATGTTATTCCTTGACTGAAACCCAAAACCTAGCATGTAAGTACTAGAAGAGACTGAAACATGCATACCAATGCCTCATATTGAGATGCTTTGGTGCTAAGCTTAGAAATACAAGGCAAGCTAAGAGAAAAATATAATGGATAAAGTGAGTGAGTAAATGAATACGTGTTGTAGAAGAAAAGGAAAGGTCTAAATAGTAAAGATAAGTTACATAAAGGACCAAGTAGCATATGGGTGTAACTTAAAGAGCCTAAGGAGCAAAGAGTGGAAGAGTAAATGCTAGACTAGTCTGAGGATATACTAGCCTAGTGTATCCTAAGGTACCTAGAAGATGCTAGCCTAAGGGTGTTACCATAATCACACGTCCTTAAGGCTTCAACAAATCTTCGCTAAGGGAGATCATGATAATAGGGAGATAGTGATCACTATTGTTGTGTCATGAGCCCTTAAAGGATGGCAGATGAGCTAGTGGTGTGAAGTCCAATGCAGCTTGTGCACAAGACCAGTTAGCCATACCTTCAAGTGACTTGAAAGGTGGTGAGTCATAGTAACATGGGATAGGTTTTGGGGATAGGGACAAGGATCTGTATTGCCATTCCTTGTCACCATGAGAGGGGCTCTAACAAGGCAAGACCTAATGGAATGCGTTTATCAAGAATCAAAGCAATTGTGCATATTATCTTGTAGCCTAAGACTTTGATAACAAAAATGCTAATTTCCTTTGGCATCATAAAAATTCTCAATGGCATTGAACATGTTCTGCCAATAAGCTGTCGCTTGTCACTTAAGGAGTGGGTCTTTGTGCTTTAAATGAGAATACTCCACATGTTTCTTGAAGATCTCCTTTGTAAGAGCTTATTCATTGGGTGTGTTTTTCTCTTTGATGGCCTTTCACTTCTTTTGGATTTGGCAAGTTGCTTTAGCTATATGGATCTTTCCTAGGTAGATCAAGGCCTTATGCCACTTTTCTTTCTTATACACTTCTGGATACTATTGATAGCAGGAAATCTTCACAATTTTGCTACCTTTATGGCTACTGTTTTTGATGGCTACACCTACTTTAGAAGATCTCTTTACTAATCTCTTTCTGATAGTCTTGTCACTTAAGGATTGGGTTCCTTTTGAGTTTTTTGGCTGTACTTCTCAAAGTGTTCACAGAGCATCTCCTTTGCATGTATCTTTGTTGTTCCTTGTGGATACTGTGTGTAAAATATGCTTAATACCGCACCCTTGTAAGGTGCCACCAATGATTCATGGTGCTCAAATTTGTAAGGCCCCCATTATGAGGAGAAGCCATGTGTGAGCATGTGCATTGGGTGGGTCTTGACTTCTATGTCAGATGGGTCTCTGTGACCGGATGGTAAAAATGCGACCTTTGTGGATCTAGCGTTTGGGTTAGTTAGAGTAGTTATGTTGGTAGCAACTCGAGGCACAAAGCATCAAGTTGCAGCATGTGGGAGTTATAGGGGCCCATATTGTGGGATCCTTGGCCGACAATATTCCTTGGAATATTCCCTAGCTGACTAGGAAAGATTTATAATATGGACGGATATGTCGATCAAACTACCTTCTCGAGCTATAAAAGGAAGACCCTCTAAAGCCATTGTTAATCTATCTTCCACCTTGTCAGAGTTCTTCCAGCTACCCTAAGCTCTTCGCTTATCATCTGTCTAGATCACCATCTAAGCTTCACAGTGGAAGTGCACAGGTAGACAAAGCCATCTATATATCAGTTCGTTTGAAATTAAAGCGGTCTCTATTTTTCTTATATTTGTTGTTTGTTCTCTACTCCTTGCTCAAATTGTCTGCTGTACCGTGTAATTGCTACATGGTATTAGAACCTAGGGGGCTTTAAGGAGTGAAGAGTATGTGAGAGGCAAGGGCTTCAACAATGAAGAGGAGAAATATCATTTGCTACATCAAGTAGTAGTGTTGGCGCATCGGGTTGTGGTGGTATTGTTGTACCAACAATTCAAACACTAAGGATTTGTCCACCAACCTACAGTGAAGGCAAGTTAGATGTAACAAACTATACTTTGTGGAAGTTTAAAATCATAACTATTCTTGATTCTTATGAGCTTCTAGAGACGGTATTGGGGACTGACCTAGAACCACAACCCACCCCCGATCCATCAAATTCGAGTATTATGATTCCTCCAAATGTAGATCTTCTACGAGCTTGGAAACAAAGGAACGCAGATGCATTGTGTGTATCTTAGTTACAAGTTGTTTTAACAATGTTTTGACCTTGATTCATCATACAACCAAGGTATTAGAGGCTTGGAACGTATTAAGGAGTTTGTACGAAATGCAAAATCAAACAAGGATTTAGAACTTGGAAAATCAACTAGCAACAGAGTAGTTTGCTGAAGGAGAGATAGCTGAAGCATTCATTACTCGGATCGAGAATTTATGCGGCGAGATGGTTGGCGTTGGGATACAAAAGATTAGTAAGGAGCAAGCTTGAAGGTGTCTTCGGATTTGTTCACCAAAGTTTGATGGATTGGTAACTACCCTAAGTACTTAGGTGAGACCCCAAACTTTGATGTTTGAGTAATTTTGTGCGCTAATAATGGAGGAGTTGATGCTTAAAGCTTGAGAAGATAGCAACAGTGGAGGTGCTACATTCTTCGCCAATGCGAAAGGCAAAGGTGGTTCCTTTACCAACAGTGACAAAAAGAAGAAGGGTGGTAAGAAATGGTTTCAATGAGAGTGCTTCTACTGCAAGAGGAAAGGACACACAATTGCAAATTGTCATGTCAAGAAGGCAGATGAAAAGAATGGCACCGTGAAGACTAAAGGGAAGAAGACAGCTAATACAGCTGAAGCAGAGTTAGGAGTTTTTTGTGGTGGTGCTCAAAGTTGTAAGGTCCCCATTATGAGGAGAAGCCATGTGTGAGCACGGACATCGGGTGAGTTCTAACTTGTATATCAGATGAGGTCTATGTGACCGGATGGCAAAAAGGGGACCCTTGTGGATCTAGCTTGGGTTAGAGTAGCTATGTTGGTAGCAACTGGAGGCACAAAGCATGGGGTTTGGGGGCCGCGGAAGCAGCCTCTGGCTAGGGGGTATTAGGGGGGGCCAATGGTAGTGGCCTTGGCTCGTGTCCCTGGCCCGAGGATAAAGGAAATATTCCTTGGCTAACTAGGGAAGATTCACAATATGGTCGGATATTCCGACCAGACTACCTTCCTGGGCTATAAAAGGAAGACCCCTCTAAAGCCATTGTTAATCTATCTTCCACCCGGTCAAAGTCCTTCCAACTACCCTAAGCTCTTCGCCTATCATCTGTCTAGATCACCATCTAAGTTTCACAGTGGAAGTGCACAGGTGGACAAAGCCAGCTTTGTATTAGTTCGTTTGAAATTAAAGTAGTCTCACTTTTTCTTATATTTGCTGTGTGTTCTCTACTCCTTGCTTAGATTCTATCCGTTGTGCCATGTAATTTCTACATTGTGTTTGACCAAGTCCAATGACTTTTCTAGCTGCTCCATGGACTATACGCCACCTTAACTTGTATAGTGGGTTGGTAAACTGCTTTGAACAGGCTGCCTTAGGCCAAGTAATTGCCCTAGTACAATTGCTTTTAAGAATAATAATACTACTTTCCTAGTCAACTGAGGCCAACCCCCTTTGTCAATGGCTGTCCCCTTGGGACTGGGCACATTAGTCACCCCTTTAAGCAGGGTGTTGCTCCATCTCTAGTGCTCCTAATCCCGCTCTTCTGAAATCTGGCAGATTTGGTTTAATAGAAACATTTTCGAAATGAATGTTTTTGGTTTAATTGCTTCTATGATCTAGTTGTGCTCTTCTAGTCTATTTCTTTTGTTTTGCCAGGATTATATTTGTCAGTATTAAAGAAATACCTATGATATGCATAGTTTGGGTGTGGCTTGATCATCTTTAAGAGAAGGATAAGGAGAGGGTTTCTTTGCATGCTAAGAAGACTAACATTTCACTTCAGAAACAATGGATATTGCTCTAGGGGTTAAGTGCAGCATGACTAACCATTGATGCCATAAGTTTAAAGTCCAACATTTTGGTGTGCTTGTACATGTAATAATTTTCTTGCTCCTATCTTGGGGACCCAAAAGAAAAGAAAAACATTGGTCAGGACAGGAAAAGTGAAATTTCAAACAACAAATATCTTTTGTTGCATGAGGGCAAAACAGCTAGGGGTTTTTTCCCTCACCTTTAACATTGTTGGAAATTGTTGGGCTTCCTGTTTTGATTTTGTTTTATAGCTTAGTTTCTAGTTCTGTTGTGGAGACCATCATCTATTGTCATCTCTTTGAATAGAAAGTCATTTTTTGGTGGAATGCAGGTGTGAAGATAAAGATGAAGTTCATGTACTCTCACTGAGCATGTGGAGAGACTCCTTGTCAGCAATGCGGTCTGTCTTGAAAGTTCGATCTTTCCAAATTGTAGTACTTCAGGGTCTTGTGGGATCGCTTCCATGGGCATCAATGGTCTTTTTCACGATGTGGTTTGAGCTGATAGGTTTGTTGCTTACAATGTTCTTGTGCTGTACTCTGACAGTTTTTGGTTTTGAAAAGCTACCAGTTACAAAGAGTCAATTAGTGAAGCTAGTCAGTAGCAGTGCAGCAATAGTAGTCCATCTCTTGTTGATATTCTTGTATCAGTTGCAAAATTTTTCTTCGAGACTCACTTGTGACAGCTAGATATTATTCACCTTCTTGGCAGTCAATTGATGAATAACTTCCTATGCTAGCAATAGTAGTCCATCTCTTGTTGATGTTCTTGTATCAGTTGCAAAACTTTTTCTTCGAGACTCACTTGTCACAGCTAGATATTAATCACCTTCTTGGAGTCGATTGATGAATAACTTCCTTATGCAAGTTGAATCATTGCAGCACACTTTTTCTTTGGCTTTATAGTGCTGGAGTCATGCTTTATCAACAATAGTCTTCTACATGTGACAATTTGTCATGAGGAAATGAAATTTTCACTTAATGCTCTTTGCATACTTATGTTGTGACACTTTACTTGTGCACATGTGAGATTAAGTTTGATGTTTGTCATAGTGACAGAGAATCCTAGCCTTTGTTGTGGGGGACATTGGTAGAAGTTGTTGTGGACAGGTGCTAGTGGGATATCTAGGATAGATTTGAGTCAAGGACATTGAATATTCCCTTGGAAATGACTTTTAGTGTCACGGGGGTTGGAGATTTAGATGATTTAATGTGTTAGACTACGGTTTCTGGAAGGTTTCAAGACTTTCAAGTTGAAAGAGGTTAGAATTTGAAATTGAGATTGGATAGCCTTCAATATTATTTTAACGAGGATAGGGTCAAAGGGCTATGCAGCTTGTTCTTGCATGTGGAGGCCCCAATGAAAATGGAAATCTGCCGAATGTCAAGTTTGGGTCAGGTTTGGGCTATATGCAAGTGTATTTTCCATGTTGGGTTGTTTTGCTATCATTTTGGGTTGTTTGGGGTAGATTTGAGGTTGGAGAACTTGATGATGAGTAGAGAGAAAATTGCTAAAGCTTCAAGACAGCAAGGTAACCTGATTTGGAAGAGATTTTGGGGTTGTAAATAGTAGGATACCCTAAAAATGACGTTGTTGACAGTTGCTAGTTTAGAAATTAGGGTTGTAGACAATAGCAAACTCTTAATTGAAGGTTTCTCTTTGCTCTACTGTCACAGGGATGTGAGATTTTGAGATTCTTTAATCTTGCCGATAATATTTGATTAAGTTATTAATGAAATATGCAAGGTTGTTTAGCACATGTGATGCACATGGTAGTTATTTCATGGTAATAGGCCAAGGAACCGATGATGTAATGGGTGTCAAAGGCAAAAGTTGTAATAAGTTATGTCAACTAGGTTTTGGTGGTCAATTGGTGTCAATTGTGACCCTAGGATAGTTGTTTGGCCAATAAATGTTAGTGATGATACTAGGGATTAGCATTAATTAATTAATTAATGCCAATCTAAGGTTCAACAGAGGTTGGAGACCACTCTAGGTTGCAAATGGCCTAGCCAATTTAATTGTGGATGGGCATATTTAACTTAGGGCGGGGTTAGAAGGGTTGAAATTAATTATCAACATTAATTAATGATGAAAATTAATTAAATGATTGAAAAATATTGAAAAATGGCTTTAGAAGGTTGCCACTTGGTAAAAATGCCTATGCAAACTGAGAAAACGTTTTTGGGGGCTAGGTCTCAACCATTTAGTTAGTTTATAGCTTGAGAGAGAGAGAGAGAGAGAGAGAGAGAGAGAGAGAGAGAGAGAGAGTTGGTCCATTTTCTGATTAGAGTACAACAATTTGTTGCAAAAGATAGCCGTTTGGGGGTCTCAATAGGCAGGAGATAGTAGGGAGACATCTTCTAGGGGCTGGCAACAGCATTCTTGATTAGGTGGCAACATTTTGGAGGTGCCTAGTAGTAGGTGATTGCATTAAATGTAGGCTAGAGCAGACAATAGGTAAAGTTTAGGGTTTTCTCATGAAGAAAATCGGATTTTTATTTATCTTGCCTTTCTCTCATCTTCTCTAATCTCTTCTCAGGAGATCTTAGCATTTCTTAGCCATTTTGAGTAGATCTCAGCCAAATTAGGTAGACAATTAAGGGAATCTCTGTTGTAAACCCTAAATTTTTATAGAAATTAGGATTTAGCAGCCACCTTGGGACCCACGCCAATAGGAGAAGGCTTCGTACATTGAAATCAACACCATGAAATTCATGAAATTATTAGGGATTTCAGATGCCATGCCATCCATTGTGAATTGGGGCAATATTTGGCTAGTTGGTGGTTCCATTTGTGCAAGTCCTAGGTGAAAATCAAAGGGTAAATTGCCCAAATTGCTTGTTAATTGTTTGTACACAAAGGGGCTTTTGGATCAACAAAGGAGATAGTGGAATCTTAACTTATATCAATTCATTAATAATTAAAGTTAAAGAAATACCGAAAGGAATGCCAGTTTTGGGGCCAGCCGAGTATCTATTGTCAAAGATTGATAAGGTAATGTGTGCATTTCAGTTTATGCCCATTTATTAATTGCTATAATTAAGTGCTTGATTAGGTTTTACCACCCTCTCCGAGAAGGAAGATTGGTTTTATGGTTCCATTGTCGGGATACCATTCAATCCCTTGATTTGGTGGAACCAAGGCACTTGATTGCCAGTCAAAGCTTTGTGCTGGTGCTGATTTTTACTCTCAGTTGAGAAATTACAGCAATATGTCTTCATACAATGAGATGGAATCAAGAAGTGATGATGCCTTTCGGTATAGACACTCACATGGGGAAGAAGGAAATGCAATGTCTAATCTTAGACAAGGCTCAAATCATGGACAACAAGCTGAAAATGTTGCTGTTGGGCAAGATGTAGGGCCTTCAAGGCATAATGAGGCTGATGACTAATAAAGTGAAGAGGAATTTGATGACCAATTCGAGAATTGGATGAGGACAGGAGCAAATCTTTTTGCTAAATTGGCAAAGGATCCTTAGTTTACTTGATTTTTAAGTACTCTAAAGAAGAACAACAGGGGCAAGAAGAAGAAGTCATCTTTTACACTTGTAGGACAGCAAGGTACACTAAAGGTAATGCCAAAGCCTTCACTTAAAGCTTCCAAAGATGCTAATGAAGCAAAACAGTTGGTATCTACAAGGCAAGGAATGCAAATGTGAGGCTATCATGGGGCTCAAGGAATGAGTGCTACTCATGTAAATGCTCCATTTGGTGTTGGGTTTGATGTAAATTTAGCAAATATATCATTTTTGCAATAGTCAATGTATGACAACTTGACACCCAAATGCATAGCAAAAGACTATGATGAGGGTGGAAAAGCAGTGAGGTTTGAGTCCTTCAGTGGTATATAAGATAGGCTGAAAGCTTTGACTTTCATTTAGTAGTTTGATGCAACCTATTTAGGGGGAAACTTCATTAAGTCCTCGAAGATTCAAAAGGTAGCTACTTTCTTAAAAGGCAATGCATTGCAATGGTGGTCTATTTTTTTGATGCAAGGTAGAGCATTGTCATCGTGGATACGATTCAACCAAATGTTTGCATCGAATTGGCTGATAAGTGCCTTTGAGGTGGACATCATGACAACTTGGAAAAAGTTGAATACTAAAGAATGTAAGAATTTGGAGCAATGCAATAAGAAATTTTGGGATGTCTGTCACTTCTTATTGCTCCATACCCCTTCATGAGTATGTGGAAAAATATGATTGTGGGCTGCCTAAAGGAATTAGGGATTTTTGTATTAAATCCACTATCTCTAGCATGTCTCAGCTTACAAAGACTGCTACTACGGTAGATGCTTGTTGTGTGGGAAGGATTCAGGCTTCCTAGAGAGTGGGGAGAAGACGAATAAAAAGTTGTTTAAGGCTAAGAAAAGAGACTGATCTGAAAATCAGCTTGAAAAGAGGCCAAAATAGCAAAGAAAGGGCTCTAAAACATTGGTACAATGTAGGGCATTGATGGCTGCAAATAAATGTTTCATTTGTGAACAAGAGGGTTAGGTCATATTGCAAGGTACTGTCCCAATAGGCAACAAGTTGAAAAATTAGAAAATAAGAGAGATCCTAAGGGAAAGAAGCCTTAAACATTAGTGGGATTGGTGCATGATATTGTTAGTGATTAGCCCAATGATGATGCTACTAATTTGTGAAGAGCATGGGGCAAAATTATGGATCAGTATGTATCGATTTTCTTTGATAATGGTGCATGAGCCAACTTCATCCATGTAGACATGGCAGCCCATTTAGAAATCAGAGACGATGAGATGGGATCCATGGAGGAATTTGGAATGGTATGTAAAGGCCATGCAAAGCCTGTTATACCACTCATTGGAAAGTTTTGGTGCATATACAGGGATATGTGGACAACGAAGAGTTTTTCATTGCTCCACTTGAGGGTTGTGATGTATTGCTTGGAATGCCATGGTGTCACCGTATGCATACAATGATTGATTCTTGTGCAAAAGAGATTACTATTTAGCATAAGGAAAAGACATTTACACTTGATGTAAAGTTAAAAGGGAAATCTGTTCTTGTTGTATCTGTAGTTGCCATTTTTGAAGTAATGAAAATTATCTTTTAGGGTACTTGGTTTTTACTAAGGATAAAGATAATAGTGAGAATGTTGATGTCTGAGTTAGAGGAGGATCGCATGTCATTTTTAAGCACACATACTAATTGCTTCTCTTAGTCACTTCCAGGGTAGCTACCGTTTGAACGGCATGAAGATCATGACATCGATCTTATCCCTGGAAGTAGCCCACTTAATAAGCCACCCTACAAAGTCAATGCAACCAAGTAGGAGTTTATGAGTCAAGTAAATGAGCTGTTAGAAAAAGGGCCAATTCAACGTAGCTCATCTCCTTTTTGTTCTCTAGTGCTTTTGGTACAGAAAAAAGATGGTTCATAGTGTATGTGCATTAATTATCGAGCTTTGAACAAGATCATGATAAATAATTGGTTTCCAATTCCTCGGATCAACTGCCACTTTTAATTGAATGATGGATTGCATCTTTAGGCTACATATAGGATTTATGGCCTCATTCTTTGATGATATGATTGTCTATTTAAAGAATGAGGCAAAGCTTAGAAGATACTTCGATATTTTGTTCAATGAATTGCGTAAGCATAGGTTGGCTATCGATGACAAGAAAAGTGAATTCTTTTTGCATGAAATCCACTTTTTGGGGCATATTGTATAAGTATTTGCATGGACCTTCTAAAGGTTGAGGCAATACAATGATGGCCACCTTTGAGAAATATACATGAGATCCATGACTTCTTGTATTTATGTTCTTGCTACAGGAAATATGTATGTGGGTTTGTGGAAAGTGTGCATGCGTTATATAAGAAGAATGTGTCATTTAGATGGACAACAGAGGAAATTTCAGCATTTGAAAAATTAAAGGAAAAGATGATTGGGTGAATTTTCCATCTATGTTTAATTTTCAGATTGTATATATTGATGGTAAAAATATATATATATTGGTTGATGCACTATCATATAAGCCATAAATTTCAGCCGTTAGCATGGTTTATCACTTTGAGTTGGATGCCATGAAAGAGCAATATGCTATTGATCTGGACTTTGCTAACGTTTATGATCAGCTTTGCAATGGCCAAAGGTATAAGCACTTTTTGCTTAGAGATGGATTTCTGATGATGCATAGGCGTCACAAAGTAGTTGAGGCCTGGAGTTATCACTGAAAGTCATGCTTCTTTGTATGTAGGACATAGTAATTAAGGTAGTGGAGCATTTCTTTTATTAGCCATTTTTGAGGCATAATGTACAACAATTTGTTAGGACATGCATCGTATGCAAAAGATAAAGCATGATAGGAAAAATATGCCAGACTTGTTGCAGCCTTGCCTATTCCTTGGTAGAGCATTGCAATGGATTTTATTTACGACTTCCTAGGATACCTACAAGGAATGATTCCCATATGGACTATCATTTGCAGACTTAGCAAACAGGCCCATTCCATTTCGGGGAGGAAGGAAATAAAGGTTGATCATGTGGCACGATTGTTTTTATATCACATCTTTAAGTATCATGTTATGCTAGAGTCAATTGTCAGTGATCGAGACCCTCGAATGACCAGTTGGAAGGGCTTGTTTGAGAATATGGATACCATGCTGGAATTCTCATTATCCTTCTATCTGCAAATAGATGGTCAGTTTGAGGAAGCAAATTCCACAGTATTGAATCTTTTGATGTGCTATGTTTCAGACTACAAGACACAGCGGAAGCACTATTTGCCATTAGTTGAGTTTACATATAACAATACAGTGTCTAATTCCATTGGCAAAGCTCCATTTGAGGTGGTTGAGGGTGGCAAGAAGGTATCACCTATCTTGCAGACTAAGGATAAGATCTTTGAGGTTGATCGTTATGTGAAAAACTTAGATGTAGCCTATACAAAGATAAAATATGCACTTCAAAGATCAAAGGAAAAGCAAAAGAAGATATCTAATCGTCATAGATGTGCTTTGCAGTTTGTAGAGCGCGGTTATGTATTGTTGTATCTTGAGAAGGCAAGGTTGAAAAAGATGAAAGGAAGAGAGAGATTGTATCCAAAGTTAAGTATGAGATACTATGGGCACTTCCAAGTATTGGAGAAGATCAACGATGTAGTATATTGGCTGAAATTGCCTCCACATTGGCAGGATACACAATGCCTTTCATGTCAATTTGTTGAGACCTTTTTATGGTGATGTATCAAAGGATATGTTTGTTGAAATTTAGCATGAGCTTGAGGAGTTGGATGAGATTTTGTTATCTAGGCAGATCTTGACACATAAGGAAAGAAAGGTTAGAGGTAAAGTTTCGAGAATATATTTGATGAAGTTTTAGAATTATTCACTAGTGGATGCAAAATGGATGGAAGAGATGACATGGTAGACCACCCTCAGTTGTTGCAGCTTTATCTAGATGCCTTTCAGTTAGAGCCAACTTAAGTTTAGGCTCAGTCAGGTTTAGCAGAGCAGTGGTTCGGAGTATTACTTGATGCTCAAGGGAAAGGTAGCACTTCCACTTCTCCAATTGTGGATAGCTCTCATATGTAGTGGATCTCAGATGTATTTAGCATGCATCTAAGGTACTATGTTATTAGTATGTTTGCCATGAGGTCACTTCTTAGTGTACTACTCACTATAAGATGCATGCATATGAGTATGGTTGTTATTGCGGCTTTGAGACTATACTTTTGCATCAGTTTGAGATCAGCTTATGATTAGTTGGGCATGAGCTTTTGCCTTAGTTTTGAGATCTAATTCTGATTAGTTTCAACTCAGTTTGAGAACCGTTTATGGTCACTTTTAGGATCAATTTCGCATAAGTTTTTGTATTAGTTACTAGTTAGTTTTTACAGTGAGTTTGTGATTAGTTTGGGGTCTCATTTATAGCAGTTTGTAATCAGCTCTTCTCAGATGAGCAAATGATAAGTTTATGATTAGATTATACTTAGTTTTCAATGGTTTATATTTGGTTCCATGGACAGTAGCATGTTAGTCAATGCCATTGGCAGTTTCAGCCATGGTTTATACTGAGTTTATGCTTTATATGGTTGTGAAGTTAGAATAGTTGAGAAACATGAGTTATGGATGCATTCAATGGGTTTCTAGCAACAATTTTGGACTATTTCTTAGTATTGTTTGATGTTTATGTAGGTTGGAAATTTTCAGTAAGCTTTGGGGTATATAGCATGGTTAGAAGATAGTGGCTAATGTTGTGACTGTGATGCCTTATAGAAATTCCGGTGCAATATGCTTTTTCTTTGGCACAATGAGTGTAATTGAGGACAATTGCAGGGATTTCAAGGGGGAGGTTTGCCACGGTGTTGCAGTGCGTAGGGCTGAAGGTCATCATAGGGGTTTGGCAAGAGAAGAATGTATGGGGGTTTAAGAGCTTTTACTCCGGAGATGGTAGAGATAAGAGAAGGGTTGAAGGTTTCAAGCCAAGTTCTTGAAGATAAGAGAGAGCAGGGTGTAGATTCAGGGAGATGAGTAGATGGAAGAGAAGGGGTTCGAAGAAATTGAAGACATAGAAGAATACTCCCAAAAAGAAATAGAAAAAAAAGAAGAAAGCCTCTCAGTTTCTTTTAGCATTACGAGAAAATATAACTCTAATAGACAAAAATGTGTACAAAATAATACCTTCCTCTATGCTGCTCAGATCGCCAATCTGATGCCTCCATTAGCTCCGAAAGGGGGGTTGAATACTAGGACACTTGGCCAAAATTCAGCCAGATCACTCTTTCTTCATCTCCCACTTCGGAGTGCTGTTCACTACCATAAAACAGCGATCAAGCGTCACGCGATTTCGTTAATCTCTCTTTTTACATAAAATCCTCTCAAATTGGCTGAAAGCTACATGCTTTCTTTTACATGTCATCTTAATTTAGAAGTTGTCTATAGTTTTATGGATTTTTTACAAGAGATAATATCTAGAATATCAAAAATTGACTAAAAACTTGTCTAAAAAAATCTAATATTTTGAACCATGGACACTTAACACTAATGCCTAAAGTGGCATTGGCTTTCTAAATCCAAAACAAAGCCACACTCTAGATTTTTTTATACGGTGTGCGCGTAGTGGCACGACATCCACCCTTTCCTAACCTGCACATCCTCTGGCATGTGTCAAAGTCTTACGGATTTGCAGTGTCAGAAGAAGTATCTTCTATCATGTCAATGTCTTCATCTTCTGCCTCTTCTTCTTTCTCTATGTCTTCATGCTCTTGAATTATATTCAAGTCTTCTAGCTCATATGTTGTGTCTTCATCTTCTGTCTCTTCTTCTTTCTCTACGTCTTCATGCTCTTGAATTATATTCAAGTCTTCTAGCTCATATGTTGAACTTTCTCTTCGTTTTAAGAGCTTGATTATTTTTCCAGCTATGGATATCTTCATGCTTATTCCATCTAATTCAACCAATGAATATGTGGCATTGTCATGAACGACCTTTACCACATATGGGCCAAACCAACGCTTTACCATCTTCTTAGAAGCACTGTATTGATTGGCTAGGTTGCTGTCATAGACAAGCACCCAGTCATTTTCTTGAATTACTCTTGGCCGAAGTCGATGTCGCTTATAAAATCTTCTTTTGTTCTTTAGTCTTGCTGTCTTTAGCTTCTCAATAGCTGCTTGAACATCTTCAGGCCTTCTTTCTAGCTGCCATATGTGCAAAGTCATCAACTCTTCTCTACTGATGCCTTCCTCCCAAGGTAGAAGACTCCATGTGAGAATAGATTCTTCAATCGGCATAACTGGTTGTTGTCCATGCATTAGTTCAGGTGGCATATAGCTAGTCAGTGTACTGTGAGTAGTTCGGTCAGCCCATAATGCAAAAGGTAGCATTTTAGGCCATTCTTTGATATTTCCTCTACAATATTTTGCTAGAGCTTTGAGAATAGGTGATTGAAAGGTTTTAGGGAAAAAATTTATTTAAAGAAAATGACGTAACGTGGGGTCCGTCGACGCGTCAGATGGGTTGTGTGTCCTGTTTGCCGAGGACTTGGCTGTCATAGCCCAATCCCGTGTCGATTGCTACCTAGTCTCCCCCACGTGTGTTTGCGTCATGAATGCTGTCTCATTGAAGCCCACCAGCGCCTGTCAAACGTCACGTGACTGCTGCGCTTGCGCCTGCCTTGTCGCCTGGCTGCGTCACACCCGAGTGTAGCTAATTCTTGGTCGTCGACCTGTTGCTGCCTATCACCTTGCAACCCATTTGACTGCACATCACTTGCTCAACAATTGTACGTCTTCTGTCACTTGTCAGTCGGCTGCGCGTCAAGAAACGTATAGAACCTCGCTCTGATACCAATTGTTGTAAAGCTCAACTGTAGAGTGATAGACGTTTGAGGAGAAGTGAGTGTAAGAGTGTGACGGCTGGAGAGAGAGAGTGAGAGAGCAGAGTCAAGTACGATTCGATATGAGGGTACCAACCATGTGTTGGTACACAAAGAATAAAATGTATTTATACTTAGGGCACGTAAGGGTGCATTCATGTGTACAATGTGCATGTACTATACACGGCGGTTAAACCGGGCCTTTATCCCAACAAGTTAGTTTATAGCTTGGAAGAGAGAGAGAGGACTATTGATTCATTTTTAATCTTGGCATTTCTCAATCATTTTGAGTAGATCTCAGTTAAATTTGGTGAAGGGCAAAGGATCTTTGCTATAAACCCTAAATTTTTGTAGAAATTAGGGTTTAGGAGCCACCTTGGGACCCATGCCAATAGGAGAATGGAATTAACAAGGATTTTAGATGCCAAGTCATTCGTTATGAATTGGGGTAACATTTGGCTAGTTGATGGTTCTATACGTACAAGTCCTAGGTGAAAATTTAGGGGCAATTGACCCAAATTGCTTGTTGATTGTATGTATAGCAAGGGGCTTTTGGATAAGCAAAGAAGATTGTGGAATCTCAACATGTACTCGATCCATCAACAATGAAAGTTAAAGAAATACGGAAAGAGGCGCCGGTTTTGGGGTCAACAAGGTGTCTATTGTCCAAGATTGAGAAGGTAATGTGTGCATTTTAGTTTATTCTCACTTATGAATTGTTGTAATTAAGTGCTTGATCAGGTTTTACTAGCCTCTTCGAGAAGGAAGATTGGTTTCAACACCTCTATTGTCCTCCCTTATCTCAACAAATTTGAAGATATTCAGTACTGTTTCACTTAATTCAGATCTAATTACTATTATAGTTAGGATTTATCAGCTGCCTTCTTGAGAAGTATGTCATCGAATCTTAGCCATTCTCAGTTTTGCTTAGCAGTTTGACGGTGAACAATAGTGTTTATGTTGTCAAAATATAATAGAAGTTAGGGTTTCTCAGCCATCTTGGGATTTGTGCTCATTAATTGAAGACCCGGTGATTAGAGTAGCAGTTGTAATGGGAGAAATTGTAGTTGATCTGAAGGGGATTGCTCTTTCACATTTGTATTGACCTGTATGCAAGTGTTCTCGATTCAATTTTGTGTTTGAATTGTGTCAAAATCAAGGGACAAATTGGATTGTGATGTACTAGTCATTGGTGATAGCCCCAGGGAATTTGTAGAGAGATCAGTCTACATCTTGGAATTAAGGTTTAAGGAATACTGCAAGTGTTGTTAATTTTGGGTTCCGATTGGGTATCGACTGTCATGGTTCATGTTTGTGGATTGTAACTAGTTTAAGTGGCTAACTTTGTGACATTGCAATTAAGGGCAATTGCAAGATTTAAGGGGGAGGTTTGTCATGAGGACATAAATTGCTAACTTAATGCTCTTTGGACGCATAAGTTGTGACACTTCAGTTGTGCACATGTAAGGAGGATAGGGCCAAAGGGTTATGCAACTCGTTTTTGCATGTGGATGCCCTAGTGAAAATGGAAATTTGCCAAATGTTAAGTTTGGGTTAGTTTTGGGTTGCATGTGAGTTATCTTCCATGTTGGGCTGTTTTTCTTCAATTTTGGGCCATTTGGGGCAGTTTTGAGGGTGGAGGACTTGGTGATAAGTAGGGGGATGATTGTTGAAGCTTCAAAGTAGTAGGGAAACTTGATTTGGAATAGATTATAGGGCTGTAAATAGAAAAAAAGCCCTAAATAACGAGGTCATTGACAAATGTCGGTATAAACAAATGCTTGACTACAGAATACAAACACAATTGTATAACAAAACACACAAATTGATAAAGAAACATAGCTAGAGTTAGGGTAACATTGAGAGAATGAATACAGAAGATGAAGAAAATCTAAATAATAAATTAATACAATGCTCAATGTAGCAAAAACACTATGCAAAGGTGAAATATCGATACTCGAACTTTTGTGTCTGTAGGACTAGGGCACAGAGTATGAGCAAAATAGTATGTTGTACTTTGCTGGGTCCCAAAATGCAGCAGGTGGCCTTTGAAGGTGTCTAGTATCAATAAATGCAACTCCATGAAGGTTCACAGATACGTTGTTGGTGTAGGAAATCAACAAACGTAGCAAATATTGATGTCGTGGTGGTTGGGTGATTGAGCAAAATAGTCAAATGCAACAATTTGATGATGTGGCAGGTTGGGCAGCTCATGTAATGTATCCACCTTGATATCTTAGATATTATGTAATACTTAGTAATGAAAGTAATCAACCATGTTTTCTATTCATTGTATATTAGTAATTTTAAGAGCAATAATGTTTGGGAGTGTCAAAGGCCTTGCCCCTATTGATTTTTTTGAGATGTTTGTAGGCATTTCTCATGGAAAATCATGAAGATTGAATTTTGACATTTTAAATCTCTCTCAAAAATGTAAAATGAAGTGGCAGAATCGTAGAGCTCATCACCATGATCACAATGGTTCAAATGTATCCAAATTTCGAAAAGTATGGCCATTTTTAGTTATGTCCAATGTGTATGAATTTTTATGCATGAGTTGTATGCAAGTTCAAAAGAGCTGTGTTTCTACTTTTTTTGGATTCCTAAATTTGTGAAAACATGAATACTTTCAAATTTAAGAAAAATCTCTAAAAAAATTACTCAAATTAGGTAACCTTGTCTTGATCATTGATGATGTAAGCTGCAAATGCTAAAAGCAAACCCCCCCTTCCTCCCCATCACTAGTATATAAAGGGGAGGAGGGTACCACATAGGGACATAACTCTCTTGGAGAAGGCATCACTTTGTGGGTGGGAGTGAAGCTAGATGGAAGATCTCTTTGGGCTTTCTCCCCCTCTCTTCTATAATTGTGTGGGAGCTTTGCCGAAATCCACCGAGCTTCTCCCCTCTTCTCCACACATGCATAGAAGCTCTACTAGAATCCACTGAGCTTCTCTCCTCTTTTGCATGCGTGCGTGGAAGCTTTGTTGAAATCCATTGAGCTTTTTTCTCTTCTTCACATGTCTGCGGAAGCTTTGCTGAAATCCATTAATCTTCTCTTCACTTTCTACACACATGCGGAAGCGTCGCCAAAAATTTGTCGAGCTTTTCTTCTTTTCTCCACACATGTATGAAAGCTTTGCTGAAATCCATTGAGCCTCTCTCCTCTTCTCCACACATGGGTCGAAGCTCTATCAAATTTCATCCAGCTTTTTCTCTCTTTTTCTCCATATCAAACAAAAGCTTTGTTGAAATCCACCAAGCTTTTTCTCTCTTATCTAAAACCACATAGAATCTTTGTCGAAATCCATCTAGCTTTTTTCTTCCTTTTCACAATCGTATGGAGGCTTTGTCAAATTTACTTTAAACGATAGCCCTAAGAGATATCTTCACGGACAAGAGATTGTTCGAGAAGGCACTTCTTGAGAACTGGAGGAAGACATCCCAACAAAGAATGTAGAAGATGGCATTGAGGATGTAATTCATATCATACCGACTCACGATAATTGGGTTTGAGTTGTTTATTTTATATATTTTTAGTTTTAGTTGGATTAAAAGTGTTTCTTTAGTTGAGCTTGTTTATTGATTGGAAATGATTGTATTCTTTACTTTGATATGCTAACTTTATGATTTTGCTTGTGAATTAATAAGAAGATTTAAGGGATATGTGGCTTTAGATACTCGGGATTAAAAAAAAGAGGATACGTGGTTGTTGGATTTGTGGGACCAATGAAGCCAACAGTTGGACTAGCCCAAAGGTCTAATGGGAATATTGGAGTAATTGAGATAAATCGCTTGGTATCTAGGGTCGAGAGCTAAGTGGTGAAAAAGGCCAAGCATGTTGTTGCTACAACCTTAGATGGAGGAGCTTAGTGAAACTGGCCTTCTTCTTTAGATAGGGTGGTAAAACTTGATCAAGCACTTAATTACAACAATTGATAATTGAGCATAAATTGAAATGCACACATCGCCTTAGTAATCTTGGACAACATACATGCGGTTGGCTCCAAAATTGACACCCCTTTCAGTATTTCTTTAACTTTGATTGCTAATAGATAGTGTATAAGTTGAGATCCACAATCTCCTTTGCTGATCCAAAAGCCCCTTGCTGTACATACAATCAGCAAGCAATTTGGCCCAATTGCCCCTTGATTTTTATCCAAGACTCGCACAAATGGAATCATGAACTAGCCAAATATTGCCTCAATATACAGTGGATGGGTTGACATTGGAAATCCTTGTCAATTCCATGAATTTCAAGTACTGATTTCAGTGTACGATGCCTTCTTCTATTGGCATAGGTCCCAAGGTGGCTATCAAATCCTAATTTATATAGAAATTTAGGATTTATAGTAGAAATCCTCTTATCGTCCACCAAATCTGGTTGAGATCTACTGAGAATGGTTGATAAATGTTGAGGTTTTTTGAGAAATTATTGGAGAAGGTGAGAGAAAGCCAAGACGAGAGAGAAACTTGATTTTCTTTCTGAGAAAACCTTGAAATCTGCTTGCTATTTGCACCAGATTGCATTTAATGCAGTCACCTAACTACTAGCTATCTCTGAAAGGTTGTCACCTGATCAACAATGCTGTTGCTAGCTCTTGGAAGGTGTCTCCCTGCTGTCCCTTGCCTGTTGAGGCTCTTAGATGGTTGTTTTTGCAGTAAATTACCGTTCTCTGATCAGAAAATGGATCACCAACTTCCTCTTTTTCTCCCCTAGGCTGTAAACTAATTGAATGGTTGAGATCCAGCCCCCAAAAAAGTTTTCTTAGTTTGCATGGGCATTTTTGCCAAGTGGCAACTTTCTAAACCCATTTTTTAGCATTATCTAGCCATTTACTTAATTTTTAGAATTAAATAAACTTGAAAATTAATTTCAGCCCTTTCGACTTGCCCAAAATTAAATGTGCTGATCCATAATTAAATTGGCTAGGCCATTTGCAACTTGGAGTGGTCTCAAATCTCTGTTGACCCTTAGATTTAATGCTAGTCCCTAGTGTCACCACCGACACTTATTGGTCGAATAATTGTCCTAGGTTTAAAACTGACACCAACTGACTCCCAAAGCCTAGCTGGCATAACTTAGTACAACTTTTGTCTTTGGCACTTGCTTCATCCTCAGGGTTCTTGGCCTGTTATCATGAAATAACTGCCATGTGCAACACATGTTCTATTAATAACTTAATCAAATGTTAATTGGCAAGATTAAAGCATCTTAAAATTTCATGTCCTGGTGACACTTAGAGAGACTTTGAGATAGTGAATCTCTCAACAGCCTATGATAGGGATGTAAAGTTTCATGATCCCCATTATGGATTAGGGATGGATAGTCTCGAATACTAGTCAAGAGCTAGAATGATCTTGAGGGGTTGGGAGTCCTTATGGGGGATTGGAATGGCTTTACAGAAGGCAAGATCCTTGCAGGGATTGTAATAAAGGAATCAAATGTTAAAATAAAAGAATTGCTTTTCTTATTGATTGTTTATGTCTTGTGCCTAAATTATGTGTAATGAACCATGTGTAATAGGATAATAAAAGGAAGTTGCTTTTATATGTTTTCATAGTGTGGCAGCATGTTTTGCTAATTAGATAACAACTCTCTCGGAGGAGGCACCACTCTGCGGGTGCGAGCGAAGCTAGATGAAAGATCTCTCTCTTCTACAATTATGTGAGATCTTTGCCGAAATCCACTGAGCTTCTCTTCTCTTTTGCACACATGCATAGAAACTCTATTGAAATTCATCAAGCTTCTTTTCTCTTCTCCACATATGTGTAGAAGCTTTGCCAAAATCCACCGAGCTTCTTTTCTCTTCCCTAAACATGCGTGGAAGCTTTGCTAAAACTTATTGAGCTTTTTTCCTCTTTTCTACACATGCGTGGAAGCTCTATGGAAATCCATCAAGTTTCTCTTCTCTTTGACACATGTATGGAAGCTTTGTCTAAATCCCCGAGCTTCTCCTTTCTTCTCTACATGCACGCAGAAGCTTTGCTAAAATCTACCAAGCTTATTTTCTCTTCTCCATATATATGTAGCAGCACTACCAAAATTCAGTGGGCTTTTTCTCTCTTCTTTATTATGTGGAAGCTTTGTTGAAATCCACTGAGATTTTTCTCTCTTCTCTAAGTCAACCTAGGAATTCTAAATTGTGCTTGTACCAAGGAACTAAATAGTGATACCTTTGAAAGATATTATTGAGAAGCTAGTAATGAGCTCTTGCATTATATTTGTAGAGGTGAGGTAAACCACGAAGATGCCTTGTCCCATCAACATCGCCTCTACTATCTATCAGGTGCCGATATGCAAGGTGGAGTGGAGCCAATCTTAAAATTGTGCCTTGAATGGGTAATGACCCATGACTTATTTGAAGATTGCAATCTTTTCTAGTTCATTCTATATATAATACAAAATATACAAACATGACTAAAACACAATAAAGCAAATAAAAACAAAAAAATGCAAAAACGAAAACAAAAAAGAAAGATATCTTTGAAGTGAATAAATACTTCAAATGATTGAAAGAGTGTATCAGATACTCAAAGATAGAGTTGTCCATAATACGGGGGAGTTTTGGGAATGAAGAAAACGGAAATAGAAAAATTCAGAGTTTAGAGTTTTGGAAAAATTTTGGAAATAAGGAATTGTATGCTAAAATAAACACGATATTATGTGGGTGTGTAAATATATAAATGTCTACAATAACATGCCATACAAAACTTTGAGTCTTTATGTCATATGATCAAAATCATTATTCATTACATGTGTCACGAGTAAAGACTCAATGGTTAAGGTAGTTTAATATAGTTAAGACTAAGTATTCAAAAATTTAAACAATAAAACAAAAGTAAAATCAAGATACATGAAATTGTGTCATATGAAAAATTTGTCCAAAGTCCAATGAACACTATATACTAGTAATTATTGAGTAATAAGTATCATCATCGATGAACAATTGTGATATCATTATGTGACTACTGCAATGTTAAACTGACTCTTGAGGTATTATGGTTGCAATCTCCAGAGTCCATGAGTTATGACTCATCTGAATTCCAAGAATCCGTACATCATATCCTCATTTGACTCCAAGGACCTTGATTAATTAGATGATGAAGCAGACTCAACCTTGGTCTCAGACTCTAGCTCAAACTTTGGCTATGTTGGATGACCACATGTGGTCCTTGCACTAGTCGCTCTAGCTCTCCTTTGTGCATGAGTCTCATGGATTAGTACCGATAACTTCTCATAAAGAATGGAGTAGATATTCTTCTCCTCTTGTGGTATCTTAGAAATATCATATACATTCTCTATATTGATTTCATTGATATTTACTTGTAAAGATGAAAGAAAGATAGATACGAGAGAAGTTTCAATATGGTTAGTATTCATATATAGTAAAATTTACAATCCAACCTTCAAGCAATGAAAAGCTTAAAAAATCAAATTATACATAATATAATTCATTACCTGTGAAGGCTTAGGGGATATGGCGATCCTCTTAAGAAGCTGAAAATTGCAATGGCAAAACACTAGATACTCCAACTAGGTTATTGTGAGTTTGTTTGTTTTTTTGGTATGGATGAGGGCTTGAACTACAATCTTGTAAGAGAATATGAATGACAATGTGTTTTTATTCAAATTTAGGAGATTGAGGTTAGATAATTACTAATAGATAAGGCATAAAACCAACATTTAAGTAGGCAATAGATTATAGGACCTAGGTTGCATAATGCATTAGATTATCAAATTATAAAAGTCACGACTCATATACCAAAGTAGAAGCATAATTGTCGTATTTTTCGCACCAAAGGATAGGTTGAAGTTGCATCTCTTAAAGCCCGGCCAAAATGAAAACAATGATTATGGAATATTGGCAAATCATTCTTTACTCTCCTTATCTTATCTAGATTATCTCTTGTGAGGTGTCTCATGTACTCCATGAAGCTCTTCGTCAACTCCTTGCTAGTGTACTGCTTCTCATTGTATCAAAGGGGATATAATATATGCATGATAGCATGGTTTGGTTTATGGAACTAATCCCATCATGCATTTCACACAGCACCAACCTCATCAACCCTTGAGAGTGATTTATGATATATTATTGATAAAATAAGTTAAAAGTTAGAATAATCATCAATGAGTCGTTAATACTAAACAATTATCCATATTACATATGCAAAAGTTAAATAGTAACTTACTTGTCTTGAGATCAAAAGTTGTTGCAAAGCAAGGCCTTGCTAATTTTATCTATACACTCGTGTAAAAGGTTCAAAGTACTCCCCTTCATACACTGATGTGTAAGATAGTGGTAATAAGAGCGAGACTGTACACCAATGCCTTTGTCTCAATCCACCAACTCTTATTAAAAACATTACGCTGAAAAGCAAGAGCCTTTGGAGATTCTCTCTCACTCCATGTAAGCCAGTCTTAGCATACAATGGTAAATTTGAATTGACTTGCATCAAACTCTCTAACATAATAAATATTGTCGTGCCGCTACGTGCACACCGTGTAAAAAAAAACTAGTGTGTGGCTTTTTTATTGATTTAGAAAGCCAATGTCATTTTAGACATTAGTGTTAGTATCCATGGTTCAAAAATATTAGATTTTTGGACAAGTTTTAGCCAATTTTTCATATTTTAGATATTATATCTTGTAAAAATCCATAAAATTGTAGATAACTTTTAGATTATGATAACATGTAAAAGAAAGCATGTAGCTTTCAGCTAATTTGAGAGGATTTTATGTAAAAAGAGAGATTGGCGAAATTGCACGACGCATGATCGCTGTTTTTAGGCAGTGAACAACACTCCAAAGTGGGAGATGAATGAGTGATCTGGCTGCATTCTGGCCGTGCTGGTATTTTACCCCCCTTTCGGAGCCAATGGAGGCATCAGATTGGCGATTTGAGCAACATAGAGAAAGGTATTATTTTATACACGTTTTTGTCTATTAGAGTTTTATCTTCTCATAATGCAGGGATAAACTAATAGGCTTCATCTTTGTTAGTATTCTTCTACATTTTCTATTTCTTTTTGTGAGTATTCTTCTACGTCTTCTATTTCTTCAAACCCCTTCTCTTCCATCTACATCTCTCTGTGAATCTTCCTTCACCTTGCTATCTCTTATTCCCATGGTGGATTTTCGGCACCAAATGCTCGGACACTGTGTTAGGGGAAGTTTATGCTATCATCAGAGATGAATTCCAGAAGATATTTGGGTTGATTTGGGGTTGATATCTTCAACCATATTTAGAGAATTAGCTACTACATTGTTCTTTTAATTCATTTCTTACTCTACAATAGACATCTTGTCAAAATATGCAAGTATTATGTGTCCCTATGGTAGGGTAATGTTTGTAGATAATTCATAGATGCTCTGAGTTGAATTAAGAGAAGCTTTGTCTCTTATTTCTTGGCTGTGGTAACTTATCCTTATTAGGAACTCAATTTGAAGCTCTCTTGAAGCAAGTCTCTTTGCCCTACAAGCCTTGTAATTGACTTATAAGCTTTTGTCCCTAACAGTCTATATTAAATGTAATCATGCAAAGTTGATTCATGCTATGGCATCATGTATGAATGATGGGATGCAGAGTTGTTTATGATACATGACAGTATATTGTATTTAATTTTATAATTTGTGATTGCTCTTACAGTCAAGACAACAAGCTCGATTTGAGTTAGAACTTATGAGATAATACTCTTGTGATCTTTGCTAAGAACATGCAGTTGGAAGCTCTATTAATATCTTCTAGAACTTGGCTTGAAACCTTCAATCCTTCTCTTATCTCTACCATCTTCAGAGTCTAAGCTCTTGAACCCCCATACATTGTTCTATCTCAAACCCCTGTGATTGACCGTGAAGTACCTCTTGAACCTTTAAACATTCACTGTAATCTACTTATCTCTTGAAGACACATCTCTATCTATCTTGTCTAGTTTTCTTGCTAAACCCTGTGGTGACCTTCAACCCTACGAGTTGCAACATTGGTGAACCCGACGTGAAGGTCGGTGTAAGAGAACTCCAAGATGGGGGATTCTTCAGGAGATACTCTACAACAGTTAGTGCACATACGGCAGTAGACTCAGCAACAACAAATCCAAATGTTACAACAACAACAACAACAAGGGCAAGACAAAGAGAAGATTGATTCCATAGCTATCAAGGCCCTAGAGGAAATTGGGCGGGAATTAAAACAATTTAATGGTCAAAATGTCTCTGTTTTCATTTGCTTAGATGTTGAGAAAATGCTCTTCTTTGGTGTACTGTAAGAGGAACTCTTCTTAGATGACTAGCGTAATGACGAAGAAAAGTTTCACTGATTGGGTTGTGAAACCCAACAAAGGTTTAGTTGCAATAGCTTTATACCATGAGTTTGAAAGTAAATTTGAACAACTTAATGCTGAAGACCAACAAAGTATGGAAGGTTAGAAGATTGAATTGTTCCTTAAGGCTGCAGATCCCATTCTGCAACAGAAGCTTGTTGATCGCCTAGAAGATGCTACCTCCGAATCAGGAGTCAAGATTGCATGGATAGATGTTACTGATGCAGTTAACATGATTGCTTGAAGAGAGCGGATGCGACTAAGATTGGGCTCTACTTCAACTTCAACAACTCCATTGATGGAGCTTGTTCCACCTTCAAAATCCCCTATTCCTTTGACTAATCAACCAACTCTTTCTTCTTCTGTTTCTTCTAAAGTGATGTCATGGATGAACTCGTTAAAAGCATGCGTGACCTTCATCTAAATCTTACAAAAATTAGTTCCAAGGTGCAGAAGCTAGATGTCAAAGTTGAAGAACGAGGACGATCATCAACTCAAAGACCCATGAGAGAAGGCTTTAAGAGGTGTTGTATTTGGTGTGATAGCCAACAACATGACAAGAGGGAGTGTTTTGCCTTCCGTGAGGCTGAAGCACAGAAGCTTGTCTTTTGGAAAGACGGAAAAATTCATGCAGCTGAAACTGGTCTTTCACTTGAGCCAAATTTTGGCAATGGTGGAATGAAGAAAAGATTAGAAGATTTACATGTAAAGAATGCCTACGTAGCAATTGATGCCGTTACCTATGGGTTGCAAATTGAGCCAACTAAATCAAATTTGAAAGCATCTAAAGCTAATGTGCAATCTAAAGTATGGATGCAGGCACTAGATCAAATGAAACGTGGTAAAGTAGCTAAAGAAGATTTGGCTAACGCTAGTCAGTGCATTCGAGAAATAATTGGTTGGAAAGAATCGGTAGATTATTTTTCCGCCTTTGCACATTTGGCTGATGTCAATCATAAAGAAGTCTTGATTGAAGAAAAGAGAAGAAGAGAAGATAAACCGGGGCCTTCCTCTTCTGGCCCTCCAAAACGAGTAACTAGAATAACGCTTGAACAACCAAAGCTTGCTATAAATAAAACCCCAGATAAAGAGATGGAAGATGCGCCATAAACAAAGAAGACCGTAAGAAAGAAGAAAGGCAAGCAACTAGGCTATAAATTGCAGTCTGACATAGAATCTGCAACCGATCTCAAACGAGTCCTAGAAGAACGCATTCTGGGAAGCAAAATTGAATTCACTTTAGGCGAAATTCTTGGAATTGCCAAATGTGAATTCCATGATGTAATTATTAATGTAGTTAAAAGGAAAAGACAATATGTTGGTGATGAAGCTTAAGAAATAGTGCATGCTTTTTTGCAAGTTCTTCAAGTGTTTGTGCAAGATGAAGAGAAGCTGGCTTCACAAGGAATTTATCTTGAAGTAGTTAAAGAGTTAATAGTAGCAATTGAAGTTGAAGATAAAGAAAGCATGAATGCAAAAATTTAAGAAGTGAAAGCTGAAAATATAATGGTCGGCGGATCCAAACCAGTTGGGTAGCCCACCTCTAAAAAAGGCCATCCACAGCACATGCATGAGGAGAAAGAGGTTGGGTTCATTCCAAGCAGTCACTACTCTTGTACGCATTGGGCAAGAGAACCAACGGAGACAGTGGGGTCGAAATTGGAGAAAAAGAAACACCATGTATTGCACTCTTAGACCATGGCTCGGAGATAAATGTCATGGCAATGAGTCTCTATGAAAGTGGCGGATAGCCCATAGATGTTGATCCAGGTTGGCGAATGAGAGCTGCAAACAACTCTTCTGGAGAGTTATATGCTGCATGTCCTAATGTGCAGTTAACTATTGGAGACATAAAAGACAATTTTCACTTTTTTGTTCAAAACTCTTTCAGTTAACCTATTATTCTTGTGCAACCTTACATTTCTGAAGCTTGCTTAGAAACAAAAGCTCTTGATGATGGTTCTTCCTATGCTCGAATCCGAAGCAAGGATAATGAATGAGCTGTCCAATTTCTTACTGTGTGTATTAACCATCATCGAAACAGAGATCTACTGCATGATTATCCTATACCTCCTAATGCCTGAGAATTCAAAGGTTTTCGAGCTGCACTGCTATAAAAGGAGGCTATGGCAGTGCGTTATGTAAAAAGATTGAACCTCCTTATGCTACATAAATTGTCTCTCTAGCAAATTTGTATGTATGTATTTATGTCATGTAAAAAGGGTGCTGAAAACTTATGACATGATGGTTGAAAATGAAGATATTTCGGGTATTTTTTTTGGACTGATTACTATTGACACATTGGCTGAAATATATGGAGCTGCTCATATAGAAAATTAGGCTGAAAATCAGTCCATAGAAGTATGTACATTGGATTTTTATCAAACAATTCAGAAAATTGTTGAGCAGGAAGACATTGGTTTACTCAACAAGGCTGATGCGCAAGTGGAGACAAAATACAAGACGGTGGATAAGAAAGTCAAGCCTTTGGCAGTCCTATTGCCTTCTGAAAGTGAAGGACTGGCTGATAGGGCAACAAATCAGCCAAGTCTTTTTGATCCTTCCAATATTGGTCACAAGTTCGTATCTGAAAGTATAAAAGAGCTCAAAATAGATGAAAATTCTTTCTTTTCGCCGGCTGAAAAACACTCTTTTATGCAAATGTTAGTGAAACATGGAAAAACTTTTGCATTTCAACCAAGTGAAATAGACTGTGTGGATGTAAATATTGTGGCTTTTATGATCATTTTTACGGTCCCACATGTGCCTTGGAACTTCAAGCCCATTCCTGTTCCAAGGACGCATTTGTCCAAATTACTGGAACTTCTAAATGAAAAGATCAGAGTGAAGATTTTAGAACCTTCTTTAGCACGTTACTCAAATCGATGGTTTACCGTACCCAAGAAAAATGGATCCTGATGAATAAGATAGAAAGTGAAACCCTCTTATATAGCACTTAAACTTTAAGACTCATTCACATAGACTCACTTTGCAGGTAGAGCAATTTATGCTATGGGCGACCTATATTCAGGATATGAGCAATTTCAGCTTTTATTAGAAAGCCGAGATATTACCACAATGAAGACACCTCTTGGATTGGTCCGCATGTGCACTCTACCATAAGGTGCAACAAACTTCGTAGCCCATATGATGGATGCCATTTGATGAATGCCATGCATAAAGTCTTAAGGGACTTTAATCCACAATCTACTCTTCCATTTCTTGATGATCTACCTATCAAGAGATGTGAAGTCAATGAAAAGAATAAGGAGCTTGACGAAGATGGCTGCAGGACATTTGTAGTTAATCATATTCATGATTGTGACAGGATTTTGACAAGGCTAGAAGAGATACATCTTACCCTTTCTGGAGCTAAGTCAATTTTTGGAGTAGAAGAAATCCTAGTGGTCGGTCATCTATGTGGCCCCTATGGACGCAAACCTTTGCCAATCAAGATAGATGCCATTAGCAGAATGTAAGAAAAATGTACAAATGCTTCAAAGTAAGAAGATTTCTTGGCGCATGCGTATTCTATCTCATATGGATACCACATTTTGCTCATGTAGCTGAAAATCTTTATCAATTATTAAGAAAAGGTCAAAGATTCTCTTGGGGTAATAAGCATACTCTCACTATGTGTAAATTAAAGAAGCTGTTAATTTCAGTCCCCACTCTCAAAAGGGTTGATTATTCAAGTAGTTAATCCATCATCCTTACTGTGGATACAAGTCCCATTGGGATAAGATGGGCTGTTGGCCAAGAGGATCTTAAAGATAACAGGTATGCAATTTGTTTTGGAGCAAAAGTTCTCAATGAACGTCAAAGAAGGTATGCACAAGTAAAAAGGAAATTGTGGGGAGTTGTAATAGCATTAAAGTGTGATCGTGAATACTTTATAGGTGCTTCCATAGTGGTAGAAATTGATTGTTTTCCACTCTTGGGCATGATTGCCAATTGCTCTACACCCGACATTGCTATGCTAAGATGGATTGCATATATTAAATCTCTCAACCCTGAATTAAAGCATATTGAAGGAAAGGCAAATCCAGTTGCTGACATGCTATCCCATGCAAGATATGACAACGAAGAAGAGCTTATAGAAGAAGATGAAGCTGAAGAATCTATACTTGCTGAATTTCAATCCATGGTTGCTGAAAGTACCTTTTCAGTTGCTGCATATACAAATCCAAAGCTGAATCTTGCAAGTGAAGTTGATATTTTTAATGATATAGCATTAAGTACAATAAGAACAGGAAAAGATACTGTTGTAAATCAGTATACAACAACAAAGATTAAAGAGTTATCTATGGAAGAAGGGTGGTCAACTAGAAGCCAGCATGCTCATTGCATTGCTCAAGTTCTAGTTCATTTTCTTGAAGAAGATTATGAAGAAGATTGGCTGAAGATCGGCCAATATTTGAGCACAATGAAGGAGTCTTGGATTGATGAAGAGTTCAAGCATCTTAAGAGGAAAGCTTATGGCTTTTTCCTTAAGAAAGGCATCTATGGAAACACGCAAAGAAGAAGAAAGGAGCGTCTGTCCGAGTTTTAGGTAACAAAAGATTGCAACAACAGGTAATGAAGGAATTTCATGAAAGCCTGTGGGCTAGCCATAGAGGCGTATGGGAAACCTTTAGTAAAGTCAAAGAAAAATGTTGGTGGCAAAACATGTATCAGGATATAGCACATTTTGTTGAAACCTGTTATGTGTGTCAGATGTATTCTATGGTCAAGCATCGAGATGGGTTACAACCGACTTATCCCTTGTCTATACATTTTAGATGGGTTATTGATCTTGTAACCATGCCTACAAGAATATGGAATATGCGATATTTAGTGCTTGCAAGAGAGGATCTAACCAATCAAGTTGAAGGCAAAGCCTTAACAACCAAGACGACTGAAGCTGTTTATTGTTTTTTGCTTGAGGATGTGTTTTGTAGATATGGTTGTGTGGGTAAAGTAACTGTAGATAGAGGAGAGTTGGATGTTGATGAGGCACGCAACTTCTTTGCTCAATTGGATATTAAGTTGGCTCTAACATCAGGCTACAACCCTGAAGGCAATGGAAAGAGTGAGAGAAGACATCAACCTATTCTCAAAGATCTAGCAAAGTCTTGTAGAGGAAAGATCAAAGAATGGCCTAAAATGTTGGGAATAAAGGGCCATCGTGCCTTTTATATGTACAGGGGTGTGAACACACCCTTAGAACATTGTACTTTCATACATATATCTATCTAAAACCTAAAGTGGTACACTAGTCATTTGTACCGAAAAAACGTATTCACTCTCTACTCTGCTCACTCGCACTCTCTGTCTCTCTCACTGAGCGTAAGGTGTGTCTACCTCTATCTCCGTGCCTAATTGATTCCTTCAAATTGGTATCAGAGCATAAGGTGTTGAGCGTGCTGAGCACGATCGCCAGTCAGGCTGAGGCAGTTGTGAGCTGCAGAAAGCGGACAGGCCGTGGAGAGTGTGCACTTGGCCCCTAGCATGGGGCGGTGGGAACTATAGCCGTGTGGCCCTAGCGTGGAGTAACGGGCGACAACCAGTCGAGCAGGTCTGAAGTATCGCAGTGTGGTGGAACGGTAGACGCGCTGCCTTGAGGTGGCAGTGAGGCTACTCGTCATCGGGCGAGCGTGACGGGACCAGCAAGACGGGCCGGATAGTGCGCGCGATGCTAGCGGGCAAGGATAGGCCTGACGGGGCGTGGGACGCTAGCGAGCAAGGACAGGTCTGACGAGCGCGCGGCAGGGAGGCTTGACGGGTCAACGGACCCGTCATTCGAAACATCTTTTTTCAAAAAAATATTTTTCTAAAACTCCTTCCTCTAACCGAGGTTCATGCCTGCAAGCACAAAACATCAAATTTATGCAATTTTGGCCCAGAAAGTTGGGGCTTTGCCAGACTAAGCATTGTTCGTGAAAAATTGAGGCATTTGCTTCGGAATTGCAGACATTGTGTGCATTTGAATTGGGGATTTCGCCAAAATTGTTGAGATTTTGCTCATCTGAGTGAAATTTCTCAACATTTAGCCCAAAAATTTGGGGCTTTTCCCAGATTTGGGAAATTTGTTGCAAGACAAGCAAAATTATCTCAGAAATTGCAGGAATTTGTGACATTTTGTCCCTGACATTTGGGGCTTTTCATGTACATGCACAAATTGGGCTGAAATTAACCCAAATTCTCGACATTGAGGCACATTGGACCCCGTGCAATTTGGGCAAAATTTGTGCAGGATTTGGTCATTTTATGTACATGCAGGTTGAATTCCACGTAATTTGGACATCAACACTTGGTGAAATTTGGGGGTTTTGCTGAAATTGCTTTATTTTGGCAAAATTGGACAGTCCTATGCATGACGGAGGAAATGTAGATGTGTGTTTGACGCTTTTGAGCACAAAATTTTGGGACTTTTGACCGTTTGTGTCAAATTTTATGCCCGTGGGTACACGTACAACAGAAATTGCAGCTGAAATTTTGGGATTTCTCATGTAATGTGATGCACATGCCCTTTGGAACAGCTGTAATCAGTTGGATAATGCTGTAGCACTTGGTTTGGTACTTCTGAAAACTGAATTACAGATCTGAAATCTGTACTTCTGCGTGGTCATTTATGCTGATTGGTGCTTGTTTGTACCTTGGTCACTTGGGTGACAATTTGGGCCTGCATTTACTGGTTTTTTGGTCACTTTTGAGCTGAAAACCATGGCTGGCAGCAATGACAGCAGTAATTTGATGCATATAAAGAAGCTTGAAGGCGCACATAATTTTGCAGTGTGGCAAAAACAGTGCTGCAGGATGCACTCATTCGAGCTGCCTCTATAATTCAGGAGGTGCAGGCTAGACCAAGAGGTAACAAAACTTGGTCTTATAATGACCCAAATAGAGGAGCATTCAAGCCTCAAATGAAGAGAGTTCAAGGTCAGAATCAGGGACAAAGAAAGAAGGCAAGAACTAACAATGTCAACAACTTTGTTCCTACTCAAAGCAATGGCCGAAACCTCCGTTGTTTCCACTGCAACGAGCCCGGTCATTTCAAGAGGCAATGTCCCAAGCTTGGAGAAGGACATCGCCAAGCACCTTTCCAAGGAATGGGCCGTGGTCAGGGAACCTCTACTCCAGGCAGAGGAAGAACCGCCTGCGTTGCCAATAGGCAAATGTGCGAAGAATAAGAAGATCTGACCATGGAAGCAGAATTTGAAAGGGCGACAATCCATGCCACTCTACACAAGAAAGGCCTGAATCGCCAGTTCTTGGTGAGCTTGCCTACGTTTCATGCCTTGAGTTGACCATACTGCTAAACTCACTTGATCTACAAAGTATGGACCATGTGCCTCAAGTATATGTTGCATAAGAAAGAGAGATTAGAAACATAAACTAATTTGCAATGATGATATATTTTTGTAATGTTGATAATACTAACCATGTAGTGTGTTATGCTATTTGAAGCCCATGTCTCCACCATAGAGTTGTGAAATTTTAACTGTCTCTTTAAATATATTGGTATCAATATTCCTAAACCTCAACTTTTTTTAAGAGAGTTGTTAACCTATCTAGGTATATCCACATTTTTCCCTTTTCAAGAAGCTGGCAAAGCCGATCAAAACTAAAGGGGCAAAGCCTGCGGACATGGATCAGGACGATTGGGATGAGTTGAATGAGCTTGCATGCTCAACCATAGAGCTATCGATTTTTGATGCCTTGCTCTTTAACATTGAAGGTTTGGATTCTGCATATGTTATATGGACTAGACTGGAAGAACTGTATGCACAGAAGAGTGCTGCAAGTAAAGTGTATTGGTTGAAAAAGCTTATGGATTTGCGTATGAAAGAAGGTACAGCAATGTCTATTCACTTGAGTGAGTTTAACTCCATTTTCAGCCGGCTGGTTGCCTTGAAGTTCATGATTGATGAGGAATTTAAGGCTATTTTCTTACTTTGTACTCTACCAGAGAGTTGGGATACATTCATGACTGCTATGAGCAATTCTAATGTGATCCTTTTGTATGTTGATGTAGAGAGCGCTCTACTTATGGAAGAGATGAATCGGCAGAACAATGCATCCAGTAAGTCTTTCAGTGCTTTGCATGCTAGGGGCAGATCACAGCAATATATATGATGGCAAGGGACACAGTAAATCACGTGGCAAAGATGTTGAATGCCATCATTGTGGCAAGAAGGGTCACTTTAAACGTGACTGCTACAAATGGGTCAGCCTAAGAAAAGCAGTGTCAAAATTGAAGAGGTGAATGTAGTCACTCATGATAGTGACAGTGGGAGTGATGTACTCTTTGTCTCTTCACATTTTGGTGCACATGCTCTACTTGCAAATACAAATGATGACATGCATACTTGGATTTTTGATTCATGTGCTTCCTTTCATGTCACCCCTCATCGTGAGTGGTTTTTTGCATATACAGGGGGTCGACATGGTGTTGTCCATCTTGGGGACAACTATGCATGTGAGATTGCAGGTATTGGCAGTGTGCAGTTACAGTTTCAGCATGGCACTGTCTTTACACTTCAACATGTACGACATGTATCTCAGCTCAAGAATAGCTTGATCAGCACAAGGCAACTAAATGATGATGGTTTTCATACCACCCTTGGTGATGGAAAATGGAAGATCTGTAAGGGATCTAGGGTTATTGCCAGAGGTTGCAAGAGTGATACGTTGTATCCACTTTGTGTATCTAGTATGCGTGACCATGTTGTTGCCGTGACCGAGCAGCCAAGTGTTTCTTTGTGGCATGGCCGGCTGGGACACATGAGTCAAACATGAATGAAAGTGCTTTCTTTGTTTGGGTTACTTGCCTTGTTTTCGTTATGCTGATTTTGAGCACTGTGATCATTGTATTTATGGCAAACATGCACAGACTTCTCACAAAAAGTCTCTTTCTTTGAAATCTTCTTCTCTAGAGTTAGTACATTCGGATGTATGTCAAATGCCAGGATTATCTTTAGGGGGAAATGAATATTTTGTTATCTTTATCGATGATGCTACACGTAAAGTATGGGTTTACCCTATTCGTAGCAAGGATGAAGTGCTTGACAAGTTTAAAAAATTCTTGGCATTGGCTGAAAATCAGACAGATAAGACACTTAAGTGTCTTTGCTCTGACAATGGTGGGGAATATGTGTCCAAAGCCTTTCAGGCATTTTGTGACAGCAAAGGCATAAAGAGGGAGCTCACTGCTCCTCATAATCCACCCCAAAATGGAGTTGCAAAGCGTATGAATCGGACCATACAGGATAAGGTCCGTACGATGCTGTCTCATGCTGCATTACCCCATGGTTTTTGGGCAAACGCTATTATGACAGCCGTTCACTTGATTAATCGGTCACCAAACAGGTCTTTGGGAGAGGGGGGGGGGGGGGGGGGGGGGAGTTCCCCAAGAAGCGTGGTCGGGCAAGCTACCTTCATATGCTCATCTAAAAATGTTTGGCTGTGAGGCTTTTGTGCACATTCGTAAAGAAAAACGCAGCAAACTTGAGTCAAAGTCCTGTAAATGCATTTTCCTAGGATATGGTGACGAGGGTGAAATGGGGTATAAATTGTGGGATTGCGAGAAAAGGAAAATAGTACGTACCAATGACGTTATCTTCCGGGAAGATTGCATGCACAAACAACCCGAAAAGACTGAGGAGGTCCGTAGGGTTGTATTCCGGGAAAAAATACATTTTGGACAGCAAAATGTGCCCGCTGTACAGTAGCAAATACCTGCTGTAAATGAACCTGTAAATGCAGGAAATGATGCTGGAAATGATCAGCCAGCTATTGCCCATGAAAATGAGCCATTACATGTGCAGGAACTGCCAGGACAACAAGCTGTTAATGTTGATTTGCAGGCTGAAATGCCAGGACAGCATGCTAAAAATGGAAATTTGCAGGAACAGCCAGCAAACAATGACCATTGGATGAGATTTTCTCTCTTGTAGTCAAGATGACTACATTGAGAACCATTTTGGGCTTGGTTGCAGTTGAGGATATGGAGCTCATACAGATGGATGTAAAGACTACGTTTTTACATGGTGATCTGCATGAAGACATATATATGCTGCAGCTTGAAGGGTTTGTCGAACAAGGGAAATAACAAATGGTATGTAAACTCAAAAGGAGTTTGTATGGGTTGAAACAAGCACCAAGAGAATGGTATCATAAGTTTGATACATTCATGCAATCCCAAGGCTTTCATAGAAGTCAAGTGAATCACTGCTTGTACACCAAGAAGGCAGCAGATGGCAGCTTGATTATCTTGGTTTTGTATGTTGATGACATGCTGATTGTTGGCAGGGATACTCATGCCTTGGATTCATTGAAGCAAAGTCTTCATGGCAGCTTTGACATGAAAGATCTGGGTGATGCAAATCACATTCTTGGCATGTGAATACTCAGAGATAGATCTAAAGGTTTACTCTATCTATCTCAGCAGGAGTATATCTCCAAAGTTTTGCAGCGTTTCAATATGGAGGGGAAAACAATTGGGATTCCATTGTCTCCATATGTGAAACTCAGTGCAGAGGACAGCCCTACAACGGATGATGAGAAGGCTGAAATGGCCAAGATACCATATGATTCAGCTGTTGGCAGTTTGATGTATGCTATGGTTGCTACATGTCCTGACATTGCTTTTGCAGTGGGAGTGGTTAGCAGATACATGGCAACCCCTGGCAAGAAGCATTGGGATGCAGTGAAAGGTATTATGAGATACCTCAAAGGCACAAAGGAGTTGTGTATCTGCTTTGGAAAGCAGAAGGCATCTGTTGTTGGCTTTACGGATGCAGACTATGCTGGTCATGCGGACTGCAGGAAGTCCACTTCTGGGTATATGTTTACTTTCGCAGGAGGAGCGGTCTTTTGGATCTCCAGGCTACAAAAGTATGTTGCATTGTCTACTACAGAGGCAGAGTGTGTAGCTGCCATTGAGGCATGCAAGGAGACTTTATGGCTTTCACGTCTGGTGGGAGAGCTTGGTATCATAGAGTTACCTGTTCTCCATTGTGATAGTCAGAGTGCTATCATGCTAGCACGGAATTCTGTCTTTCATGCAGAGACAAAGCACATACAAGTGTATCACTTCATTAGAGATGTACTTGACAGCAAGAGCATTGAGCTTGTCAAAGTGCATACAGATAATAATCCTGCAGACCTTCTCACGAAGGGTCTTCTAGCAGAGCGGTTTGCTCATTGCCGACAGATGATGGGGGTTGGATAGATATATTTATTTCAGCTTTGTACATACTTAGACTTAGCTGATTCTTTTCTCCTCTTAAGGCACATTGCCTTTAGGTGGGAGGTTGTTGGGAATAAAGTGCCATCGTGTCTTTTATATGTGCACGGGTGTGAAAACACCCTTAGCACATTGTACTTTCATACATATATTTATCTAAAACCTAAAGTGATACACTAGTCATTTGTACCGAAAAAACGTGTTCACTCTCTACGTTGCTCATTCGCACTCTCTCCGTCTCTCTCACTGAGCGTAAGGTCTGTCCACCTCTATCTCCGTGCCTAATCGATTCCTTCATAAAATGCTACCTTTTGCATTATGGGCTAATCGGACTACTCACTATACAGTGACTGGCTATATGCGAGCTGAACTTATACATGGACAACAACCAATTATGCCAATTGAAGAATCTATTCTCACATGGAGTCTTCTACCTTGGGAGGAAGACATTAGTAGAGAAGAGTTGTTGACTTTGCGCATATGGCAGCTAGAAAGAAGGCCTGATGATGTTCAAGTAGCTATTAATAAGTTAAAAACAACAAGACTAAAAAACAAAAGAAGATTTGATAGGCAACATCCACTTCGGCCAAGAGCTATCCAAGAAAATGATTGGGTGCTTGTCTATGATAGCAGCTTAGATAATCAATACAGTGCTTCTAGGAAGATGGTAAAGTGTTGGTTTGGCCCGTATGTGGTAAAGGTCGTTCATGACAATGCCACATATTCATTGGCTGAATTGGATGGGACCAGCATAAAGATACCCGTAGTTGGAAAAAAATTCAAGCTCTCCAAACGAAGAGAAAGTTCAACAAATGAGTTAGAAAACTTGGATGTAATTCAAGAGCATGAAGACATAGAAGAAGAAGAAGAGGGAGAAGATGAAGACATTGACATGGTAGAAGATACTTCTTCTGACACTGCAAATCCGTAAGACTTTTGCACATGCCAGAGGATGTGCAGGTCAGGAGGGGGTGGATGTCGTGCCGCTACGTGCACACCGTGTAAAAAAAAACTAGAGTGTAGCTTTCTTATTGATTTAGAGAGCCAATGTTATTTTAAACATTAGTGTTAGTGTCCATGGTTTAAAAATATTAGATTTTTGGACAAGTTTTAGCCAAATTTTGATATTTTAGATATTATCTCTTATAAAAATCCATAAAAATGTAGACAACTTCTAGACTATGTAAAAGAAAGCATGTAGCTTTCAGCTAATTTGAGAGGATTTTATATAAAAGGAGAGATTGGCAAAATCGCGCGACGTGCGATCGTTGTTTTCAGGCAGTGAACAACACTTCGAAGAAGGAGTGATTTGGCTGAATTCTGGGCATGTGTTCTGGTATTTTACCTGCTTTCAGAGCCAATGGATGCATTAGATTGATGATCTGAGTAGCATAGAGGAAGATACTATTTTATAAACATTTTTTTCTATTAGAGTTTTATCTTCTCATAATGCAGGAATAAACTGACAAGCTTCATCTCTGTTAGTAATCTTTTACATTTTCTATTTCTTTTTGTGAGTATTCTTCTACGTCTTCTATTTCTTCAAACCCCTTCTCTTCCATCTACTCCTCTCTGTGAATCTCCCTTCACCCTGCTATCTCTTACCCCCATGGTGGACTTTCGACACCAAATGCTCTGACACCTTGTTAGGGGAAGTTTATGCTATCATCAAAGGTGAATTCCAGAAGATATTTGGGCTGATTTGGGGCTGATATCTTCATCCATATTCGGAGAATTAGCTACAACATTGTTCTTTTAATTCATTTCTTACTCTACAGAAGACATCTTGTCAAAATATGCAAGTATTATGTATCCCTATGACAGGACAATGTTTGTAGATCATTCATAGATGCTTTGAGTTGAATTAAGAGAAGCTTTGTCTCTTATTTCCTGGCTGTGGTAACTTATCCTTATTAGGAACTCAATTTGAAGCTCTCTTGAAGCAAGTCTCTTTGCCCTACAAGCCTTGTAATTGACTTATAAGCTTTTGTCCCTAACAGTCTATATTGAATGTAATAATGCAAAGTTGATTCATGCTATGGCATCATGTATGAATGATGGGATGCAAAAGTTGTTTATGATACATGACAGTATATTGTATTTGATTTTATAATTTGTGATTGCTCTTACAGTTAAGAAAACAAGCTTGATTTGAGTTAGAACTTATGAGATCTTGTGATCTTTGCTAAGAACATGCAGTTGGAAGCTCTATTAACATCTTCTAGAACTTGGCTTGAAACCTTCAATCCTTCTTTTATCTCTACCATCTTCGGAGTCTATGCTCTTGAACCCCCATACATTGTTCTCTCTCAAACCCTTGTGATTGACTGTAAAGTACCTCTTGAAGCTTTAAACATTCACTGTAATCTACCTATCTCTTGAAGACACATCTCTATATATCTTGTTTAGTTTTCTTGCCAAACCCCTGTGGTGACCTTCAACCCTACGCGCTGCGACAACATATAAGAAAAATTAGTGATAGAGGGCTCCAATAGCTCAAGTGTGTTGGCTCAAGACATACTAGTGATGGATGATCTCTTCTTCACAAATCTTACCATGCTTGTTGTCGTCTTGAAAATATAATCCATCCAAGATATCTTGAAGATATCATCCACCTAAGATATTTGTCCAACATCTTCCATGAGTAAGTCAAGGCAATGGGATGGACATAGAGTCCATACCATGCTAAGGAATCCCTCCTCAAGCATACCTCCCATAATGACTTTGTCACTACCTACATCACATTTTGGACTTCTATGTTCATAATGACTTGTCGCATGTGCTCCCGAATGAAAGCTCCTGCCATGATAAGACGTAAGGCAGAGGCATCGATGGCCTTAATGAACATGCTACCTTTGCATGAAGACTCCAAAACATTGTATACATTTCTTCAGTGCATATCCAACCATTCATCGCATAGAATTGCGTATCTATATTTCATCCACGCCTCTTTCAAAGGCTCCAAGTGAGTCTCTATGGATGCTTTTCCTTTTGAATCTTTTGTGTGCATAATACATTCGCAGAAGGGCCCTTCCATCCACATCCTAAGCAGCTCATTCGCTGATCTTGTTTTTTCATTGATGTATAGTGGCCACATTAAAAGGGATGGCACACCGAATAAATAAGCATGTGAGCTCCCTAGTTGCCTCTACAATAGCCTATATTTGAAGTTTTGCATGGACACTTGGACCATGCAAGGAACCCCTTTACCCATCACCAGTAGAAGCTAGCAACGGAGTTCTTTTTGCACTAGGACCCAATATGAATATGGCTTCTTTTCTTTTTGATGGGCCACTGCGATCTCCAATTTAGCTAGCGACACTAGGTTCACTAGCCTATCCTTTTACTTCCCTTGTGCTTCATTACCCCTATGTGGTGTTGGATGAGAGTACTCATCCTCTTGTAGCTCAATCTCCATACCTTTTCGGTGCCAAAGATGAAGACTCACTATTACTTCCATTGGCACATTTATGCAAGGCCCAATGTCTTTGTTGGGGACTTTGTCCAATGCACAATAGTTGCACCATCACTTTTTCGATCTACCGGAGCCACCATATCCCTTGATTAAGATAAATAGGTGTGCTCACTTGATTACAGGTATGTGTAAGATGTAGTGCAGTGTTAATGGGTGGGATTCTTGCTAATGATGTAGTAGGGTATAAAGTGGTAGTCACCTGTGGGTAGCTAACATGTGGTTCGGAAAAAGAAAAAGTGCTAGGAACAAAAACAAAGGATTCTAATCTTATCGTGCTAGATGTAGATGTGGAATGTAATCATAAGCTATTGAAAGCAAATGAAAGAGAATCCACAGAAGAGAGTGGGATGGGAGGGAATTATGAATCAACAATACCGACTCCATGCTCAAATGAAAGAGGGTACAATATCAGGTATATCTATGGATGTATATCTATGTCTAGAGCCTCCTCTATCGAAGTTAACATGATCAAACATTTCATAAATTCGGATCCTGCACAGTAGAAGAAAAAACAGGGAAGGGTTTTGTTCCATATGACTCAGAAGGGCTATATGAATTCGAGACCGGAGTGGGTGTGGTGAAGATGGGTTGCCCATTGTTCCAAATGCAGTATATCCTCTTTGAGTGGAGAGGTGGCCAATCTCACTAACTGATCCTTGTTGATGTGCAACGTTCCGAGGAGTGTCTTGAGAGTGATGGGAATATTTGATATGCAGGAATTCATTGAACTTTGCTTCCATTATCAGCCCTATGTCTGGCCAAGAAGAATAAAGTGATGATATGTTGTCCTCCTCGTTCAGCCCATAATGTCTCCTCAAGGCCTCCAATGATGGAGAAACTTGAAAAGACACTATGGGATCCCAAGAGGAAGGAGTCTTAGACATCGTGAATTGGTTATGTGTGGCCTGTGTATCTTGTTCAAACCAAGCCTCCACCATAGGCGGTAGATACTCTTTAGAAGAGCATTGGCTTTGATACCATATGAAGATATGCTTGGTTTTGCGTAAAGAAAACACATAATATACAAGCATGACTAAAAGACAATAACTTAGACAAAAATGCAAAAATGCAAAACACAACACAAAGCGCAAATATAGAAGAAAGGTAACTCTTAAGTGAATGAATGCTATAAATGAATGAAAGAGTGTACAAGATGCTCATTGGTAGAGCTGTCCAAGAATTGATGACTCTCATGTCAGCTGATTGAGGGAGCAGTTGGAGAGTGACGTCCACCGGAGATGAATCCTGAGGGCTGTAACCACTAGTTGGAGCTGATATGATGCTGAAAATAGAAGGGCAGCAGGTTGGGCATCAAAACACAGTAGTTTGGAGGTTTGGAATTGGTAAATGCAGCAATGTACTATGTGAAGGAGTGCACAGCTGGTCACATGCAGTAATAGAGGGCTGGGAAACAGTTGAAGGTATATTTGATGCAGTCTAGGCCTGCACTACTGCAAACGCAGCCTGAAAACAGGCCAGGATGAGTCTGGACAGCAAGGCAGCCTGCTCCAAAGCAAACACAGCAGTCTAGAGGCTCTAGAACAGGTCACCAGCAGATGGAGGCAGCAACTGGCAGCTGTGGACAGGGCGCTAGGAGCTGGAGAAGCCATTGCTGTAGTCATGTGGACTTGACAGCCACTGGATGGAGAGGGCTGATGGCTGAATTTGCAAAAGAAAGGATGAACAAGGTGGTTAGATAGCCTCCTATTCATAGATGTGGATCCTTCCAAAATTAGGTTTTTGGCTTATGGGACATAGAAACTTTGGTAATCAGTGCGTTTTGGGGCTGGTTTAAAGAGCTAATGACAATTTAATGTGTAATGCATAATTTTTGGCTTAACATCATCATGGTGTAGATAGATTAGAGTTGTGCCTCAATGAGAATGACATGCAAGGCATTTGATTAGGGGGCACTTGTAGAGTGCTCCAGTGTTGGACCAAAGGTTTCCACTATGCATCTTTGCGGAGGCCCTTCTTTGCATGTTGTCCAGGGATGAAAGTAGCCGCAAAGAGAGGGGGCACTTAGTAAAACTTGTTTTGGTTGGAAAAGAAGAGTGGGGTATGAAGTTGTTGGTGGGTAGGGGGAGGGGGACAAGTGGAGGAGGAGTTGGAGTTGGGTTGATGATGGTAGGTGGGTGAGTGAGGAGCATAGCTGCTTCGGTATGTTGAATGGATAGCTATACGGTACCATACGGTATAAATTTATACGATTTCGTATGAGAATACATGCACATTTTGTCCATCGTGTTTGGGCACGATCCTGCATTCAGTGAAAGTTGTCTCCAGTGTGTTTTTGGCCCATTTTTACATGTGTGGCACTTTAGAGTCCTTGTCACTTGCCGCTTGAATCATTGGATGCCCATTGCCACCCCAACCCCCTTGGTTCCATTGCTTTAGCCTTGGATGCTCTTCTTTCAACTTTCAAGCCTGTCCCACCCCTCTCTCTTTAACTTTCAAGCCTTTCACTCTCCCTCTCCTTCTTAAGACTCAAGCCTCTCACTATCCCTCGAGCCTCTCTCTCTCAATCTCTCTCTCCATTAGCATCATGACTTGTGAGAAGCACGATGCCTTCAATTTGCACGCCATCCATGTGGAGAGAGACATAAAGAAGTCCAACTTCCACTATTGGATGCGTAAGTATTACGGGAAGCACTAGACAAGGGGTGTGACCCAACTTCTCCAACATGTTTCCAAGATTGGGGGGCCATGTTTCTCCATGCAAGGAAATCCCCTCAAAACACCATGGATGAGATTCTCGCCAACATGAGAGGGGAGTCCACTAGAGGAGGAAGTGGGGTATTGGTATCAATATACCTATTCCTACTAACAAGGAAGCATTAAATGTGTGCATATCTTCAACCCATGCGGGTGAGGTCTCCAACATTGGTAGTGGGAGTTCTACATCCATATTTAGCTCTAGCAAAAGACAAAGAGTGGAGGTTCATGTGGCATTAGAGAGGTAATCTTCTCTCTCTCAAGCTCTTGGTCATATGTGTGGATTGGTTGCCTTTCTTAAAGAAAGGCAATGACTTGCAAGCATTGAAATTGCACGCACGGTGATTGAGTGTAATCTTGCATTCAATATCCTAAAGTAAGAGCAATGGAAGAAGGTGGTAAAAGCCATTGCCAATGTGGGTCCATGTGAAGGATAAACCAGTGTCACATATAATGACATGAGGACGACGAATAAGATTCATGAAGAGAAGGAGAGGATTGATAGAGCCCTTGATCTTATTCAGGTCACATGGACAAAATGTGGTTACTCCATTCTCATTGATGAATGGAGTAATTGTAAGAAATGGGGCATCATCAACATACTTGTCTCATGTTCACTCGGCACTTACTTTTTGCAGGTTGTAGACATTGGCAAGTGGGGGAGAAAAATGATGGATGCATCATCTATCACCACATTTGATAAGCTATCATTGAGGTGTATATTGTCTTTTAAAATTTGTTTCTTTCATAATTTGAGTTTTGTATTATAAATTATAATTTAATGATCATGATCATTGATTTGTGATTTGTAAAACCTCTATCTTTGTCTCTCTTTCCCCTAAGCCTCTTTCTCTCTTGATTCTTGAATCTTTTGAGGCTTCAACATTCTTTTTCTCTTTAAGTATTGTAATTTGTGTTTGTAGATGGGCTACTTGAATGTGATGCAAGTTATTATCGACAATGTATCGAATTTTCGACGCATGGATGGTTTGCTTGAGGCTGAGTTTTTGACGATTGTGTGGACTCCATATGTAAGTCATTGTTTGGATGTGCTTATTGAGGACATTGGGAAATTCAAGTGGGTGAAGAGAGTGGTCCACACCGTCCCCCCTCGGCCATCTCCATTCCAAAAAGAAAAAAAAAACCACCATCACACATAGCTAGTGCTTAGAGAGCCATCATTTGATGATGATGGTAATCTCATCAATGAGGATGAGTGTGAGAGTGTCTCATCATCTGATGCTAAGGAGCCATCTTCAGACTCTCTTGATGAGTACTTGGATGATTTTGATGATAATAGTGATGCCTCATCATAGGCCTTTCTCTTTTTTGTATCTACTATCATTGTATCCACTATGATCCATCATTCATGTATATACTAGACTAGCGCATGTGATTGGGAGGGCCACCCTCATATATTCATCTTATTTTGTGATGACATGGCTATTTTTACTTTAAACATGTGTTTTATCATTTAATGATTTATAGCTTTTTTAAAAATCAAGTTAAATTTTTTCCTATACTAATATTGTACCGTACCTTATATACTGTACCATTTAGTACTGTATTTGATTGTACCATATCATATCATATCTTTCATACTTGACAACTATGGCGATGAGGAAAAGAGAGACGATTTTTTTTTTAAAGGGGGGGGGGGCAGCGAGCATCACAGCTTGTTTGTGTAGGATGGGTGTGCTTGAGCTATGTGCAAGTAGGCCAGGTAGTAGGGGGTATAGTAGGGAGGTGGTGGGTGATGGACAACATTGGTGAAGAGTGGTGATACAATAGAGAGATGATGCTTGTGTGAAAGGGGTGGCAAGTGTTGTGCATAATACTGGAAGACCAATGTAGGATGAGGCAGAAGGGGGGGAGGGGGAAAGACTGCAATGTAGCCAGGAGGCGTTGGTAGTAGTGGGGAAGAGGGGGGGGCGAGGGGAGGGAGGAAGATGGAAGGTTGTAGCAGTGTGGCAGGAGAAAGATGGTGGTGGCAACAATAGTGCAACAAGAGGCAGCTCAGGCCATCATGTCGTAATGTGTTGTTTGTTTTTGCGGATTAGCACTTAGGTTCTCCTATGTTGAATGTGCTAAGATAAAAGTGGAAAATTACATATTAAACCTTAATTAGCCCATTTAAAAAGCCCCAAAACTCAAACTTCAATGCTAAGAAGAGTTTTTCTATCTTGTAATGAAACTTCCAAAGATTGGTTGGTTTCTTATCTATAAATTGATGGTGTCCTTAGTCGCTTGCATCTCCCAATCATGTAGGTTAGCTTGCCTCATGTAGTCTATCCCACCTTGTGGCTGTGACTAGCCTTCCTTTCGTGTATGGGCGGTAATTTCCCAATTACAACCTAGTTAGAGTAGTAGCATTTATTACAAAACTGAGAAATGTAAATTAACTTACCATCTTGGACAATGGACACCTTGTTGGCCTCAAAATTGGCTCCCCTTTCGGTATTTCTTGAAGTTAATTGAAGAAGAAGTTGATGTACAATAGGATTCTCCCAATCCCTTTCAGTATTCCAACTCCCCTTGCTGTCCAAAATGACTAGCGAGTCTTCAATTTGATATGCGCCTTGATTCGAGTAGTCAATTGGCCTTCATCCACTTTGATGGAGATGGAAAATACCCCAAATTCATTGGTTTGCTCGACTCTTCACTTGAATTTGATTGAAAACAACTTTTAATTTTTGACACGCTTCTTGAGGTTATTGCTAAATCCTAATTTCTGTTACAGATTAGGGTTTACAGGAGAGAAATCTGAATATTCTCAGCCGCTAGTGATCTCAATGCTATAATCTTCAGAGTAAGGTTGTAGAAAGGTTGGGAGATGAGAGAGAATGCTGAGGAGAGAGAAAGTTCAGACTTTCTTTGCGAAGAATTGAAGAGAATCAGTCATTTATTAACATTGCCTCGTCTCAACAGCTTGTAGATACAAAGAATTGAAGAAAATTAGTCATTTACTACTGCTACTCTGTCAACAGCTTGCAGATGCAGTCACTTGTTGTTGATTGATCTTCTTCTGCCCTTGGTTGCCTTAGAAGGTCCTCCAATGGCTATAGAATTTCCAGCATTATCCATAATTAAATACTAATTTTTAGTCTTTAAATACTGGCAATTAATCTAATAATTATTTCGATGCCCAGAAAAATAATCAGACTAGCCAATAATTAAATTGGCTAGGCAACTTTCATTCCTGAATAATGGCAAACACTATCAGCACAGTACCTTGGATCCATGCTGAATACATTTGAGATCCACTACATACGAGAGCTGTCCATAATTGGAGGAGTGGAAGTGCTACCTTTCCCTTGAGCATCGGACAATACTTCGGACCCTTGCTTTGTTGAACTTGATGGAGTCCAAACTTAAGTTGGACGGCTCTAATTGAAAGACGTCTAGATAAAGTTGCAACAACTAAGAATGGTCTGCGAAGTCATCCTCTTTCATCCATTTGGTATCCATTGGTGAATAATTTTGAAATTTCACAAAGTATCTTTTGAAAACTTTATCTTTGACCTCTCCTTATGTGCCAAAATCAGCTCGAATACCAAAATCTCATCTGGCTCCTCAACCTCAAGTCGAATTTCAGCAGACATTCTTTTGCACATCACCATGAAAAGGCCTCAACAAACTGACACGAAAGACATTGTGTATCCGTCAATGTGGAGGTAATTTCAGCCAATATGCCATATCATTGATATTCTTCAACATTTGGAAGGGCTCATAGTATCTTATACTCACCTTTGGATATAATCTTTCTCTTTTTTTCGTCTTTTTCAGCCTTGCCTTTTCAAAGCGCAACAATACATAATCACCCTTTGCAAATTGCAAAGCACGCTTGTGGCAATCAACTGCCCTCTTTTGCTTTTCTTGTGATCTCTGAAGTGCATATTTTATCTTTGCATAGGCTACATCCAAGTTTTCCATATAACAATTAGCCTCAAAGATCTTAACCTTAGTTTGCAGAATAGGTGGTATTTTCTTGCTATTCTCAACCACCTCAAAATGGCGCTTTGTCCGTAGAACTATGCATTGTGTTGCTGTAAGCAAACTCAACCAAGGGCAAATATTGCTCCCACTGTGTCTTGTGGTTTAAAACATAGCACCTCAAAAGATCTAACACTATGGAATTTGCTTCCTCAGACTAACCATCTTTCTGCGGATGGAAGGATGATGCGAATTTCAGCGTGTACCCATATTCTCAAATAATCCCTTTCAAAATAAATAGGTCATCGGTAGTCCATATCCCATCATTCCTTGTGGGTATCCTAGGAAGCTAAAAAATAAAGTCTATTGCAATACTCTGCTAAGGCCTATCTAGAATAGGTAAGGGTTGCAACAAACCCAGAATCTTTTGCTTATCAAATTTTACCTTTTGGCATACGATGCGTGTCTTAACCAATTCTTCTATATTATGTCTCAAAACTGGCCAATAAAAGAAATGCTCTACTATCTTAGCGTGGCATCAATATCTCTGTGTCCTGCATGCAGAGAAGCATGACTTTCAGTGATAACTCTGGGCCTTAACTGTTAATTATGAGTTTCTTGTTATGCCTTTTGGACTTATGAATGCTCTTGCCACTTTTAATTGGATGATGCATTGCATCTTTAGGCCACATAGAGGATTCGTCGGCACTTTCTTTGATGACATGATTGTCTATTTAAAGAACGAGACAGAGTATAGAAGACACTTGGACATTGTGTTCAATGAACTATGTGAGCATAGACTGGTTATCAATGACAAGAAAAGTTAAATTTTTTGCATGAAATCCATTTTTTGAGGCATATTGTATCGGCTGATGGTATTCGCAAGAATCTTGCAAAGGTTGAGGCAATACAATCATGGCCGCCTTTGAGGAATGTGCATGAGATCCGTAGCTTCTTGGATTTATGTTCTTACTACATGAAGTATGTACACAGGTTTGCTGAAATTGCATCTCCATTGTATGCCTTGCAGAAGAAGGATGTGCCATTTAGATGGGCAACAATGGAAATTTCAACATTTGAAAAGTTAAAGAAAATAATAACTTTAGATATTGTGCTTGTGTTACCTGATCTAAGAAAGTTATTTGTAGTTTAGTGTGATTCATGTGGTCATAGCATTGGGCTTGTTCTTATGCAGGACGGCCGAGTTGTGGCTTATGAGAGCCAAATTCTCCATGGTGCAGAAAAGAATTTGTTGGTCTATGAGAAAGAGCTCTTGATTGTAATTCATACACTATATACGTGGAAACATTATTTGTTGGGGCTGATTTACAGTGTATACAAACCGTCAAACTTTGAGGTACTTTCCGATGCAGACAAAGTTGTTACAGAAGCATATGAGACGGACAAATTTTCTCTCTATGTTTCACTTTTAGATTGTAGATATTGATGGTAAAAAGATTGATGTGGCTAATACACTGTCACGTGAGCCACAAATTTCAGCCGTCAGCATGGTTTACCACATTAATTGGATGCCGTGAAAGAGCAAGGCGTTGCTGATTCAAACTTTGCTAATGTTTATGATCAGCTTTGCAATGGTCAAAGGTATGAATACTTTGTGCTAAGAGATGGATTTTTGATGATGCATGGACGATTGTGTATCACAAAGCAGTTAAGGCCTAGAGGTAAACCTTTGAAAGAAACACTCCATTGCCTTGACCGTGGCATCAATACCTTTGTGTCCTACATATGGAGAAGTATGACTTTCAGTGATAAGTCTGGGCCTTAACTGCTTTGTGACACACAATCATCCATGCATAATCAGAAATCTATCTCTTAGCACAAAGTGTTTATACCTTTGGCCATTGCAAAGCTGATCATAAACATTTGCAAAGTTTGAATCAACAACATATTGCTTTTTCACGGCATCCAATTGAGTGTGGTAAACCATGCTGATGGTTGAAATTTGTGGCTTACATGACAATGCATTAGCCACATCGTTCTTTTTACCATCAATATGTACAATCTAAAAGTGAAACATAGAGAGAAAATTTGTTCATCTCATATGCTTCTCTAATAACTTTGTCTGCATTAGAAAGTACCTCAAAGTTTGATGGTTTATCTACACTGTAAAATCAGCCCCCAATAAATAATGTTTTTGCGTATATAGTACATGAATTACAATCAAGAGTTCTTTCTCATAGACCAACAAATTCTTTTCTGCATTGTGGAGAATTCGGCTCTCATAAGCCACAACTCGGTCGTCCTGCCTAAGAACAGCCCCAAAGCTATTACCATATGCATCATACTAAACTACAAATAACTTTCTTAGATCAAGTAATACAAGCACAAGATTTAAAGTTATTATTTCCTTTAACTTTTCAAATGCTGAAATTTCCATTGCTGTCCATCTAAATGGCACATCCTTCTTTTGCAAGGTATGCAATGGAGACGCAGTTTCAATAAACCCATGTACATACTTTCTGTAGTAAGAACATAAACCCAAGAAGCTACGGATCTCATGTATATTTCTCAAAGGTGGCCATGATTATATTGTCTCAACCTTTGCAAGGTCCTTGCGAATATCATCAGCCGATACAATATGCCTCAAAAAATGGATTTCATGTAAAAAAATTTCACTTTTCTTGCCATTGATAACCAGTCTATTCTCACACAATTCATTGAACACAATGTCCAAGTGTCTTTTATGCTCTACCTCGTTCTTTAAATAGATAATCATGTCATCAAAGAAAGTGCCCATGAATCCTCTATGTGGCTTGAAAATGCAATGCATGATCCAATTAAAAGTGGCAAGAGTATTTGTAAGTCCAAGAGGCATAACAAGAAACTTATACAATCCAAAAGATGTCATTGAAGTTGTGTTAGGTATATCTTCTAGTCTAATGCGTATTTGATGATATACACTTTTCAAATCTATATGGTTGTCCCTTGCAATCTATCCATAATATCATCAATCTGAGGAATCAGAAAGAAATTTTTTATCGTGATCTTGTTCAGAGTATGATAATCAATACATATGAGCTATGAACTATTCTTTTTTTGCATTAAAAGCAGTGGAGAATAAAAAGGAGATAAGCTTAGTTGAATCAGCCATTTTTCTAATAGCTCATTCACCTGACCCATAATCTCCTCTTGTTGGGCTTCACTGACTCCATAGAGTGGCTTATTAGGTGGGCTACTTCCAAGGATAAGATCTATGCCTTGATCTTCTGGCCTGTTAGGAGGTAGCTGCTCTGGAAGTGACTGAGAGAAGCAATCAACATACATTTTTAGAAATGACATGAGATCCTTCTCTAACTTAGACATGTTTCCAACATTGTCACTATCATCTTGATCCTTAGTAAAAACCAAGTATGTTGAAAGATGATTTTTCATTACTTTAGAAATAGTAGCTGCAAATATAACAAGGACATATTCACCTTTCAATTTTACATCAAGTGTGAGTACCTTTCCCTTATGCTGAATAGTGATCTTTTTTGCATGAGAATCAATCACTGCATGTATATAGTGATACCATGGTATACAAAGCAATACATCATAATCCTCAAGTGGAGCAATGAAGAACTCTTAGCTGTCTACATATCCTTGTATATGCAACCAAAGCTTTCCAATGAGCGGTGTGATGGGCTCTGCATGGCCTTTACATGCGCTTCCAACTTTTCCCATGGGTCCTATCTCATTCTCTCTAATGCTTAGACGAGCTGCCATGTCAATAGAGATGAAGTTGGCTCGTGGACCATTATGAAAGAAAATCATTGCATGCTGATTACTAATTTTGCTCCATACTCTACATAACTTAGTAGCATTATCATTGAGCTGATCACTAACAACATTGGGCATCAATCCCATTGATGTATTGGCCTTCTTTTCTTTTGAATCTCCCCGATTTTTTAATTTTCTAGCATGCTGCCTATTGGGATAGTCCCTTGCAATGTGACTCTCCTATTCGCAAATAAACCATTTATTTGTAGCCATCAATTTCCTACGTTGTGCCAATGTTTTCAAGCCACTTTTTTCTTGCTCTTTTGGTCTCTTTTCAGGCCGATTTTCTGATCTTTTTGCATTCAATCCCACGATTAAGGCCTTATATTCCACCATGGTATTCGTAAAAGTATTGTCAAGAAATGCTCCAATTTTCATATTAACTCTATGCCAAGGATCTTTAATGACCACACCAACATTTGCATGCTTAGCGGGTCCTCTAGAAGCTTAGTTAAAATACAAAGTGTAGACCCAGTCTTCATTGATAGGCCACACCACACTGATTAACTCACTCGTACTCATGATAATCAAAGTGGAGTGGAGAGAGAGGATGTATAATAGGTACAATTCCTCCTCCCTTACTAAACTCGAAGGGACTACTCGTAAGAATGCGTTGACAATATCCCATGTAAAAGATCCATCTTTCCACTCAATAACCTGATAACCTTAAACAACTTTTTATTTAGCTTTTCTCCTCTCTCTAGGAAGTCCAAATCCTTCCCATGTAGCAAAGCATTGGCTATAGCAGTAGTCTCTATGAGTTGAGACATGTTAGACACGGTGGATTTAATGTAAAAATCCCTAATTCTTTTAGGCAGCTCACAAACATATTTTTCCAGTTGCTCATGAAGGAGTACAAGGCGATAAGAAGTAATAGACAGCAATGCATCCCAAAACTTCTGATTATATTGCTTCAAAATTTTACATTCCTTAGCATCGAGCTTATTCCAAGTTGTCATGATGTCCACCTCAAAGGTACTTGTTAACCAATTTGATGCAAACATTTACTTGAATTGTATCCACGTTGACGGTGCTCTACCTTGTATCAACAGAGTGGACTATTGTAATGCATTCCCTTTCAAGAAAGTTGCCTTTCGAATCTTCTTTTGAGACAGTGGTAGACTCTAGTAGGTAATTGTAATTGATCAATGAATGTATTCTTTGATGTAGCTTTCCTAACTGATTTATCCATGTCGTTTCAATGAGAAGAAGACGGTCTTGTGTATCTGAAAATAATATCATTGCTTTTAAAACAATAAGCATTTCGTTTCATTTGCAGAAAGGGATCAAATAAATCTATGAGATTTTTGGAAGCACTCATAAAGTGCTTCACTTGGGGTCATACTATCACTGGTCCATGTTTCAATGAATGATATTTCCCCAATTTCTTTAGGACTTTCAAATGGATGTATACTATGATTTGCATTTTAGGCATGCGTAAATATGGCATCAATGGGAAATTCCCCACTCTTATATCCCTCAGAGTTATTTTTTTGATATCCGTAACCCTTTTCAATTATTAAATCAATATTCAGAGAAATTGGTTTGGTAACAGTTGCTATGCATTGTGAATGATCAATTGCTTGCACGGTGGGTGGTAATAAAATATCCCCAAAAAGGTATCCTTGAAGTTCCTCCTTGAATAGGCAGTATCAAACTACTGAATGAAATTCAAAGCTTTTAGCCTATCTTGTACACCACTAAAGGACTCAAAGTTCATTGCTTTTCCATCCTCATTATAGTCTTTCGTTGCCTCTTTAGATGTCAAGTTGTCATACATTGGCTGCTGCAAAAAGGGTGCATTTGTTGAATTTACATAAAAACCAATGCCAAATAGAGCACTTGTATGACCAACATTCAACCCTTGAGCACCATGAGTATTCGGGGGTTCAAATGCAGTATTAAACATGCTACTTTGTGTCCCATGCATCAAGCCAATGCTGTCATAAATAGGGTTTTGCATATTTCTAGCTATACTTGAATACATTGGGCCTTGCATACCATGCATTGGTTGTTGCATACCATAGGGATTTTTGCCATACATTCCCGTATGCGGTCCTTGTCCAACCATAGCATGAGAAATTATGTTTTCACCAAAATATCCTGGTTGCCCCACCATAGCATGCATGCCTTGCTATCCAAAATCCATTGGATTGGTACTTCCGTGATGGTCTTTGCATTTGCATTTCTTGCCTTGCAGATACTAACTGTTTTGTTTCATTAGTATCTTTGGGAGCTTCAAATGAAGGGTTTGGCATTATCTTTGGTGCACCTTGCTGTCTTGATGGTGTAGAAGACGTCTTTTTCTTTCACTTAGTTGGTCATCAGCCTCTTATGCCCTAAAGGCCGTGTATTTTGTCCAATAGCAACATTTTCAGCTTGTTGTCCATGGTTTGAGTCTTATCCAAGGTCAGGCATTGCATTTTTTTCATTTCCATTTAAATGTTTACATTGAGAGGTATCATCACTGCTTGAGTCCATCTCACTGTATGAAGACATATTGTTGTAATTTCTCATCTGAGAGTAGAAATTAGCACTAGCACAAAGCTTTGGCTTGTAATGAGGTGCCTCGGGCCCATCAAATCAAGGGATTGAGTGGTATCTTGGCAATGAAACCATGTAACCAACCTTCCTTCCGTGGATGGGTGGTAATTCCTTGATTACAACTTAGTTACAGCAATAACGTTTATTACAAAACTGAGTAATGCAAATTAACTTATAATCTTGGACAATGGATACCTTGCTGGCTCCAAAATTGGCGCCCCTTTTAGTATTTCTTTAACTTAATTGAATAAGAAGTTGATGTACAATGGGATTCTCCCAATCTCTTTCAGTATTCCAACTCCCCTTGTTGTCTAGAATGAAGAACAAGTCTTCAATCTGATTTGCCCCTTGATTGGGTAGTCAATTGGTCTTCACTCGCTTTGATGGAGATGGAAAATGTCCCAAATTCATTGATTTGCTGGTGTCTCTTTTTGAATTTGATTGAAAACAACTTCAACCATGTTGAATCCAAGACTTGGAGCTGTCAATTTCTGGCATGTTTTCAAGGTTGCTACTAAACCCTAATTTCTACTACACATTAGGGTTTACAATAGAGAAATCTGAAATTTCTCAGCCTCTAGTGATCTTAACGCTATAATTTTTGGAGTAAGGTTGTAGAAAGGTTGGGAGATGAGAGAGAACGCTGAGGAGAGAGAAAATTCAGACTTTCTTCACAAAGAACTGAAAAAAACCAATCATTTATTGTTGCTGCCCCATCTCAACAGCTTGTAGATGTAAAGAATTGAAGAAAATCAGTCATTTACTACTGTTGCTCTGTCTCAACAGCCTGTAGATGCTGTCACCTACTGTTGATTAGTCTTCTCCTGCCCTTGGATGCCTCAGAAAATCTTCCAATGGTTATAGATTAGACCAACGATATGTCCTCCCTCTCTTGCAGGCTGAATACACTAAAATGCCTCTCTCTAGCCTTTGAAGACGTTTTTTAGTCTTGCATGGGCATTTTTGACAAGTGGCAGCCTTGCCAAATGGTTTTTTCAGCATTATCCATAATTAAATACTAATTTTGAGTCTTTAAATAGTGATAAGTAATGTGATAATTATTTTGGTGTGTAGAAAAATAATTCGATGGACCAATAATTAAATTGGCTTGGCAACTTTCATTCCTGATTGTCTTTGTGTCATCTTGGACCATCAAATTGGCATTAGGTACCATTAAACATCACTTCTTTAGTGTCATTGATTGATACTTATGTCCAAATGAATGACCCAGGCCAACAATTGGCACTAGATACCGTCAAGTACTTGTGCGGCATAACTTATAGGAACTTTTGTCTTTGACATCCCGTGATTTCCTCGGGTCTCGGGCTCGTAAGTTTACTCTAACCCCAATTACACCTCATATGGGCAACATTTACTTAACCATGTGATTAAAAATTAATCCACATGTTAAGTGAGGTTTCAAAAATGCATGTCCTCATGATAGTGGTTGCTAGGTTCATCACCTGCTACTACCATTGCACATCATCATTCTTAGTTGTTGCTTGCCCATTTAGAGTTTGTTGCCGTTGCTGTGTTTTGCAGCCTTGCTGCTTGATGACTGCTTGTACATTGGTCCTTGACCCTTCAGCATTTGCTTTTTGTTGATTCTAGCCTTTGTTGGCCTGCTGGCGACTATCTACAATTGGTTGAGCAAACTTCTTGATTGTTGAAGCTCTTGATAGCTTGTGTTCCTTGCTGCTGCCCTGCTTCTTAGCCACTTGGAGAGCTCTGTTTTCACGCTTGATCAATCACTTGCTGCTCGAGAGCGCTTGGAGGACACACACTAAAACACTCACGTGCAGGCTATGTTTTTGCTGCTAGCCTACTTCTCTTAGCTCGGATCGGCGGTTGCAACACTAGGATTTGGATCTGGTGGATGTCACACTCAACATTCATTCAGTTTCATCCAAGCTGCTTCTTTTGCAGTGTTGCGTTTTTGTTTAGTTATTGTGTTTTAGTTGTAATTGTAACATTCTATGTTTTCTTATGCAAACGCTAGCATATCTTCACATGGTATTAGAGCCACTACTCTTCAAAAGAATATCTTAATGCTATCATGAAGGCTTGGTTTGTGTGAGATACATGAGTGACGCAATTAACTTACAATGGTTGAGACACCTTCCTATGGGGAAGCTATGTTGTCTTGGGTTTCTCCTTCATTGGAGGCCTTGATGAGCCACTATGGTCACAACACATCTTCTTCTTCCATAGGTGTAAAGCAGATATAGATGTGGAATCAGAGAGTACTTGTAAAAAAATTGGCATGACTATACTATTTCAAATCTCTTCATTGCAGATAGCAATGCACATCAATCTGGATTAGTTGGAGAGGTTGGCTACCTTTGGCTCAGGGAGGACATACCATTTTTTGTGGCGACTTGTCTTTATCAGAGCTAGGGCCAGAGTGAGGTTCATATAATCCTTTTGAGTCATATGAAGAAAAATGCTTCTCTGATATCCCTTGTGCTGTGTATGATCCAAATCTAAGTCATGAAGGAGAACATAACTATGTTGATGTCCATAGAGGAGGCTCTAGAGGTTGACATATGTCTACAAGCATACATACTACATTACCTTCTGTTTCATTACAAGCATGTTGTTGCTAATCAATCGCAAATCGCTTCCCGTCCCTCTCTCTTTCAGTTCCACATGTTAGCCACCTAGAGGTGAAATCTAACTTTGCACCCTGTTACTCTGTTATCAGGCATGTCACCCTTATGCATTGTACCTTACACACTCACAATTGAACACATCTTTCTTGGGATGGTAGTGTTGGGTATCCCCCTCACTCTCCTCTACAGCAACTTAGACGTGGGAGTATCCATCCTTTGCATACGGTGTGCCTCCACACATTCCATTGGCCACTTAGACATAGGGCTATCCATCCTCTACTTATGGTGTGCCTCCACACATTCCATCGGCTGCTCAGATGCAGAGCTACCTACCTAGCATTCCCAGGCCCATTCCTCCTTCCCTACTACATGTGGCTATGAATCTACGAAGTTGAACCCATAGCAATGGGAGTGCAAACCCTAGGGCTAATAGAGACCACAAAGTGTATGGTTGGAGAGCAAGCTGGAGCTGGTTAACTGGCCTGTGAAGGACTATGCAGCAGATAGCTTCATGAAGAACTGTCCCTTGCCTTCTATGCTTTCATATGCATCTCCTTGGTGTTCAACTCTCTTGGGATCTGAGAGGCGGTATTAGCAATATGGGTTCTGCTGTCATCTCATGATTGTGAGCTCCATTAGAGTTGACGGAGATGGAGCAGATTTGACATGCCTTCTATTTATGCATGCATTAGGTGTTTTCATTTACTGCTGTTCTCAGCCTGATTCAGGGATGCATTTCATCTCTTGGCCACATGGCAGTTTGGGCGGAATCATTTCTATTTGGGCGGCCTGTTGGAATGTCTGTCAGGCCATGTAGAGGTGGGCCACTTCTATCAGGCTGTCACTTCTATGCCTCAATGATCATTAACAGACTTTCACCTCAGTCTCATCATCATTGCCTGCATTTTCGTCATTTTCTGCCATCAGTCTAGTGGCCTTACTGATACGACATCCACACGTGCAGGGGTTGACTGTTTGCAGCCTTGTAGTGTGTTTAGATCAGAGTCTTATTCCTCCAGCTTCATCTAGGTTTCTTCTTCTCTCATGCTCTCTTTTCTCTCTGTGTTCTTTTCTTCCATTGCTCACTCTTGGAGTTCACTTTCTCCACCAGTTCCTGGGGGTAAGAACAGAAAAGATCCGATCTTCTCATTCATTGATTTTTTGAGCTCCATGGCTTTGATAATAAATATTGGTTTCTAGATAGTATGTTAGTATCTGATTTGGATTGCTATTGTAGGCTTTGGTACCAAATGTAATGCTGGAGCAACAAACTCAAGATGCAAAAGGGAGAGGTTGCTGAAAACTGAATTCAATATCTTGTACTATACATTGTACGCCCAAGAGCAGTAGAGGTCCTTGGGATGGTGCTACATGCAATGCTTTAGTCTGAATGCCAGCTGCAGACATGCAAACTTGAGAGATGAGAGTGCCTGCCAAGCAAAAACATAATTGATTGAAAGAAATTGTGGCTTTCATTAGCCAAAAGGTCTTAACAATGTCAAGAGGTAGGTCAACACATGTTAAAAAATGTTTGAGGTTGGCCAAGTCACAAAATCTGACCTTTCTACCTGTTCAGAGTTATCTAGAGTCTAAAACTTTGGTTGATGTGTACACCTAGGAGCTTTTCCGACAAAACCAATAACTTAAACTGTTGCCTTAAGTCATCCATCTCCTTCTGCTGGTCCAACCATCTTTGTAATTCATTCTCATCATCCATCATACAGGTTTGAGAGGGAAATGTGTGCATGTGGGTCAGACTAATCTTGTTCATACATGACTGTATAAAGACCAACTTTAGCATATAATGTGTTTGCGGTATTCCTATGTAGAGAATTTTCTGTATACACCAGCAATCACAGTTGATCACATTTTGTGCAAATTGGTTATTCTTCTGAATTTGACAGTCAAGTTTAATCCACGATGACAGGTTTTGGGCATGAAGGAGCAGCCTCTCTTATGGGATTATTTGTTATTGGTTGTGCCTTTGGATCATTTTTAGGAGGCTGGATTGCTGATAGAGCAAGTAAGAAATATCCTTTCTTTGGACGAGTGATGGCTGCCCAATTCAGCTCCTTTATGGGCATTCCTTTCTCCTCAATATTGCTTCTTGGTTTGCCTCAAGAATCCGAAAGATGGCTTTTATTTGCTGTCACTCTGGTATGCATGGGGCTGACAATAAGTTGGTGTCAGGCTTGTGCAAACAATCCGATATTTGCTGATGTAGTGCATCCCAATCATAGAACAATGATATATGCATTTGATCGAGCTTTTGAAGGGTCCTTTTCTGCATTAGCTGCACCAGCAGTAGGCCTTCTGGCAGAACACGTTTTTGGATATAGAGTTGACAGAGTCATCCCGGAATCTGGCTCTCGAGTTGAAGCTCTGGCGCTTTCGAGAGGCTTGTTCACAATGATGGCCGTACCATTTGCTTTATGCTCACTGTTCTACACTCCCTTATATGTTAGTTACAGAAGGGACTACAATGCAACAAACAATCCGACACTGGCAGATGAAGAGTTGCTGCTTAAACGAGCAGTGGAGTGAAAGCTTTTGCACAGAAATTTGGTATGACACAAGGTCAAGATTTTCCCGCTTCTGTAAGGCATACCTGTGGTACGTATGGAGCTGATTCTGATGAAGCCCCCACAACCCCTTCTACACATGCAGCAAACGTTTTGGACCAGACCAAACATGAGGTTTCCAGCAAGATATAAAAGCATCTAATTCATTAGACATGTATAAATGGGTGGCGTAGTCAGTGACTGGATATGGGCATGCTGATAGTTGGGGATCCCAGCATAATGAAATTGATCTCTTTTAGTGGCGGGATTGTCTCTAAGCTCTTCTATTGAGTTGAGTGGTGTTTTGCCTCCCAGTGTTAAATACGTACTTAAAAGATTTCCCCATTTATAATTTCACACGTCCTTTTAACAAGGTCGAATTTCTAAGGGCTTACGTTAGCGTAGTGGGGATGTGGCTGTCTTATCTTTCCAAATACAATGTGAGGTATTGCATCTTTCCGAGTATGATTTGAGGTCGTTATAAGTACCAATTGACAAAAAACAAAGTAATCACAATAATGACTCAGTAAAGGTTTTTAATGCGTACATGTGAATCTTGCATGAAATTTGGTTGAGAAATGGTAATGCTCAAGTAGAATAACATATGGCATTTGCAATAATCTATTTAATATATTATTTAGAGCTTTGGTTCGGGGATCCCAAATCAACTAGAATGGTCCCAAGCCTATATGGCACAAAGAAGAGAGGTTTGTATTTAAGAAACAAAGATGAGTTTTTTTGAAGGGTGACATAATAGTGAAAAGAGAAAATGTGAGCCTTTGAAAAGTATTTAATGTGAAGTGTCTTACTTATCACTAAAACTAGTTCAAAGCATTGGCCATTTTCCTAGTTCTTTGTATGTAGGAGTGAGAATAAGAGAATACGATTGGAACTAAGAATAGATGAGAGATCAATTCAGTGTTAATGAATTTGTATCTCACACACACACAGAATGTGATGTAATAAAATTATTGAGAAGGCTCTCTATTCATTTCAATCTCTTGCACATGCATGCATGCGTACGAGAGAGAGAGAGAGAGAGAGAGAGAGAGAGAGAGAGAGAGAGTGTGTGTGTGTGTGTAATAAATTAGGTTAAATTCTTATTGATAATGTTGCTAGTGTTTTTTGGTGCTCCACTCACAATTTCTTATTCATCTATGGTAAATGGTCGAGTACAAAAAGTTGTGGTAGGAAGTAGTGCAATAAAAAAGCTGGAGAGAAGAAAATGGAGAAGAAACTTACAAAATAACTATGTAGAATCATACAAACAAACTAGAACTTGAAATTTTGAAACCTTCGAATTGTAACTTAGGCATGACATTTTGGGAACCATGCACATGGTATTGAAGAGACTACTTTGCTTTGCATGCAAGGTGAGTGGGCAAGAGAGGACCAGATTCTTGACACTAGGGCTTTGCTGAAACATCTTGATGATAGAAGGAGCGTGGAAGTAGAAAGCTATGCATCACATGCCAAGGCTAAAGGCTTTCACCTAGCAGAAGTGGCTAAGCCTTGGCGGGTGACATATAAACTTACCTTGGTGGGCTCAAGCAAATCCATGTGTTAGGTACTACAATTCTTTTATTGTTGGTCTCTTGTTCTAGTTTAGGAGTAGAATCTTGAATGATGATGAGTTTAGCCCTTGGTTTCTGGGCATATTTTAAGCCCATTGCTCTTTTGGGAAAGGATCTTACGAAGTGTTGCTTCATTCTCAATACGAGAGGGATTGGATTCTCTCTTGCTTAGTGCAAAATAAGGGGAATCTAGCATAGTGTTTGCTATGGTCGGCTTTATTTTGTGTTGAGGATGTCTTACTTATTGAGTGTCGCATTGAGGTGTTCCCAAAACTTCATGCCATATTTGAGGTTGATGTTTGTAGTATTGCAACATTGTTGCGTAAAGTTCTTTATGTACCTCTATTCTCCAATCCCAAGGGAGAATGCAAAGTGTGCATTCTCTGGGATAGGCATATCTAGCAATCGTAACTATTGGATATAAAGACTAGAATTTGAAATTGTTTGTGAGATTAGGTTCTCGTCATTCCTCAATGTATGCCACCTCTACCACCAATTAGGAAATTTTGAGAAGACTTGCTCGATCAAAGAGCAAGAAATCCACAAAAAGCATTATTAGAATCAAAGAAAAACCAAAGGTTGAAAAATCTTAAACTATTGATTCTTCCAATCATCAAAACTCCGAGAGCTGGGATTAGCCAAAGGCCTCTAAGAAGGTCAACATGGAAAAAGGAGATCCAAGGGTTGCCAAATCAGGCATAATAGCTAAGAAGGCAAAGGAAAGGAGATGTTGGATCTATAGGACAATGAGAATATAGACCCAAAGGCTTTAGAGTGACCCATAGAAAGATCTCAAAAATTATGAGTTGGATTCAAAGGACTCTAAAAACATCACTTAAGAAATTGGCACCAGACATAAGAGTTCACCAAAATCTATGCCTTGCTTGGTGATTTTGGATCCCATTATATAAACACAATATAAATATTGATTGAGTCTCCAATTAAGCTTACCATCCTTAGTTGGAATGTTAGAGAATTATGCATTGCCAACGGGAAAAATGCTTGTTTGACATTAGTTAATAGATGTAAACCTAATGTGCTATGTTTGCAAGAAACAAAACTTGAAGAAACCCCTAACCTTGTCCTCTAGGAGAAAGGATACACTATCTTTAGCAATTCTGGTAGTAGATGCAAAGGTGGTTCGTTGATAGGTTGTTTGTTGTGAATTTTTCCCAAGAGCAATGCATAATGATTGCAACAGTAATTTATTTGGTGTCCATAACGAATAGGAATTAGATGTCTTTTCAATTTATGCCCCCCATATTTGTAGGGATAGAGCTAAATGTTGGTAGTGGCTATCATGTAAGTCACATGGAAATGGTTGCGTGGTTGAGGAGGAGAACCATTGAAGGTTGGTGTTTGTTTGACTAATGTGATTTATCTGATTGACAATACTGTGAGGATGATTACATGGTAGGGCACTATGACTACACATGGAGGGGTGCTTGCCTTGATTGATTCTATGTGTGTGGTGATGGGGAGTGGTCCTCCTGTAATGTATCCTACTTTGTGTTAGCCGATGCCTTGGATTCTGCACCATTACTAATGCCATGTAGATTGACATGTGTTAGACCCACTTTTAAGGGGCCTCCCCCTTTTAAGTTGGATCCACTAATGAGTTCCAAGCTTCCATTTCATTTTCTAACAAAATGTGAGTAGTTACTTGTTAATGTGATGAGTGGCTCCAAAATTCAAGAATTGAGCATATATCTTAAACAGAGAGAGAGAGAGAGAGAGAGAGAGAGAGAGAGAGAGAGAGAGAGAGAGAGAGAGAGAGAGAGAGAGAGAGAGAGAGAGAGAGAGAGAGAGAGAGAGAGAGAGAGAGAGAGAGAGAGAGAGAGAGAGAGAGAGAGAGAGAGAGAGAGAGAGAGAGAGAGAGAGAGAGAGAGAGAGAGAGAGAGAGAGAGAGAGAGAGAGAGAGAGATTTGGAACTTTGGAAATAGCCTTGAATCTTGTAGAACATTGTTGATGATATACATGCATCAAACAATCATGTTCATCTAATCAATCCATTCTATGATGTCTCCCTTTGCTCAAAACCTATTTGTAGACTCTTGCCACCTACCACTTGGTTGTTTATGATGACTCATCAAAGTTGACCATCATTGACTAGTCTCATTCATGATTTAAGTTGTGTAAGTTAAGAGTCAAGTTTAACTTACAGGTCGTTCTTAAGTGTGCCCTAGGCTACAACTGCTAGTCAGTGATGTAAATACTTTGTTTACCTATAGGCATGCACTTATAGCTAGGTAGTCACAATTCCAATTTTAGATCTTCTTACTTGCAAGTTGCAAATGAAGGGCATGTGTACACTATATGGTGTGAGACAATCATTATGACAAATGTGGACTCACTTTTGAGCCTTACTAATTCTTTGGAATTCTAGGGAATATGTCATGACAAATAAGGGTGAGGCTTAAATTATGGAACTTTTGAGGTGATGTTTTAGTTAGGAGAGGTTGGTGTGTTAGAATCCTCAAATCAAGATCTTCCCAATGATATGTTACATGATACTGTTTTGGGATACAATGGATATAGTTATTAGTGGGTGCCCTTTTTCTAATAGAATGATGACATGGCAATTCATAAGGCTCAAAAGTGAGTCCTCTAGTGTTGACATTGATATGGATCAGACATACAAGAGAGGGAAGCAATTGTGAGATGCGAGGTCAAAGTTATAGAGTGTAAGAGGCTTGGGGGAAAGAGAGAATCACACAAGAGAGCTTTGTGAGTACAATGAATGTGGTGCCCATATTCTTTGTTATCTTTACTTATATATGACTATATAGTGTGTATTATATTAGGGGTACTTGTCCACCTATTGGCAATTGGCTATTATCCCGATAACCTCCCACCTAAAAGCTAATGTAACTTTATGGCAAGATAAGAAGAAAGTGAAGATACTATGTAATGCCCAATAGCACTCTGCAGTGTACAAAAAGCACTCAAAATATAAACTTTCATGAGAAGATCTGCAAGATTATAATCAGTATGGACCTTGACAAGCTCAATGTGCTTTCCCTTAAGCATCTCCTTGATGATGTGATACTTCACCTCAATGTGCTTTGTCTTTGCATGAAGGACATGGTTTCATGCCACTGTAATGGTACTATGACTATCACAGTGCAATGTATGCACCTCTCTTGCAATACCGAAGTCTCTGACTAAATGATTAAGCAATATAGCCTCCTTGTATGCCTCAATGGCTACAACATCCTCAGACTTAGTTTTGTATAAAGGTGTACATGGTTGTAATCAAGAGACCTAAGAAACTGCACCACCTGTGAAAGTAAAGACAAAATTTGCCATAGATATCTTAGAGTCTACTCCTTGCAAAGTCAACATCTACATATCCAAGAATAGATGCATCCTTTCTTTCAAAGCATATTCACATAGCTCTAGTACTGTTCATGTATCTCATGATACTCTTAAATACTTCACAATACTTCTTTCCAAGGTTTGCCATATACCTCCTAACCACTCCCACTACATCGGTAATGCCTAGACATGTAGCAACCATGTCGTACATCAAGCTATCACCTACTAATGCAAGAAACCTTAACATAGAGAATTAAAATAATAAGGTTTCTATCTATATCATTTTTGTTGTATAGACTAGAATTAGTCTCACTTCTTTTCTACCCCTAAGACCACATGAAGGCATCAAACTTATGATACCATCCCTTGAGCCTTGTTTCAAACCATATAAGCTCTTATGTATCTTACACACCATGTGTTTCTTACCTTCCATAATAAACTCTTAAGGATGTTATATATAATTATCCTTAGGCAAATCTCCATGTAAGAAAGCTGTTCTTATATCCATCTGAGCAAGCTCCATATCTTCCTTGGCAACCAATGCAAGTACTATATGAAGCATACTCATCTTGACTACTTGTTAGAAGATTTCACCAAATTCAATCCCCTTCTTTTTTTTAATCTTGGCCAAGAAACTTGCATTGTACTTAGTCAATGCATCAAATGCAAAAATGTTCAACTTGTAGATCCACTTGCATGGCAGTTTATGTTTACCCTTAGACAAAGAAACTAAGTCACAAGTAGCATTTTCACGAAAGAATCCATCTCTTACTACATAGCCTTCTTCCACTTATGACATCATCCCTAGTCATAACATCAACATAATAAGAAGACTCACCACAATCTATAACCATGACACCGTTTAGAGACATGTGCATCTCTCTAATGGTCTAGAAACCCTTGTAAAGTGTTGTAAAATTGGCTCAATAGGAGCTCATGGTTATCCCATCTGTCTATCATGTAAAACATGAGGTTGTCCACCTGCTTGTGGGATTTCCATCTCAACATTATTTGATTGTCCAAGCCTTCCATCATGTGGAATAGGCCGTAGTTACTACTCATGTGATGACTATCCATCTCTTGGCATAGTATCCAGCAGATCTTATTGTCTTAACATGTAGCTTATGCATCTTTTCCTCATTAAAATGACATCATGGCTACCTTCTATCTTCTTAGACTCGAGGTCCCATGAGTGATAGACCATTTCTTATGACTTCCCATTTCTAAGAAAGATACACTTCTTAGACTTAGGATCAAGCTTACTTCACTCATTCTTATGTATATATAAGTACTTCATAGCCAAAGACATGCAAGTGATCATAACATGCCTCTTTCTAGACCATAACTCCTTTGAAAGTTAGCCATTCAATGGCTCACTAGGAAATTTGTTAATCAAGCACATTGTTGCCTTTACAACTTTAGTCCAAAATCCATTAGTGAGACTAGCAATAAAAGCATACTATGGATCCTTTTTTGAATAATCTTGTTCATCCTTTTAGCCACACCATTATGAGCAGGACTTTTACGAGTTGTCAACTCTCCTTTGTTACCCACGTCTTGCATAAAAGTTCATAAAAGCACAGGAAGTATATTTACCACCATTTTTAGTTCTTAAGCACTTAAGCTTTTTGCTTTATTGATTCTTTACAAATGCCAAGAACTTTTGAAATGCATCTAGCACTTCACTCTTCTTATGAAGAGGGTAAGCCCAAACCTTACTAATGGCATCATCTATGAAAGTGACAAAATATGAAGCTTCTCCCAATGAGATCGTAGATATAGGCCCATACAAATCACTATGAACCAAATCCAAGGATTTTGATCTTCTAGTACAATCATGTTTCTTATGAGACAATTTCATTTTTTTACTAAAAATATAATGCTCTTAAAAGCCAATATTAGAAAAGCTCAGATGATACAAAAGATAATTAAAATAGTACAAAGATTTCATTCTAGTTACTAACACATGTCCCAAATAATGATGCCATAAAGAAACTAACGGCTATTGGATGATAGCTACAACATGGTCTTTAACCCCAGAAACATGCAAAGGATAGTACCAAATTCATGCCATTTAGCAATACACTAAGACCCTAAATTTTCTATACATGATCTCCAAAGATCACCCTATAACCACAATAATCAGGCTATCTAGTACTAACTACACTCTTAGTCAATTTTGGAGTATGATGTACATTCCACAAGACAAAAGAAAATCCATTAGGTAGAGACAAATGTGCATCCCCTATATCAACAATTCCACATGCACTTATTGCAAAAACATCGGATGCATTCTAATCTACGAGCATTATAAGTAGCGACTCACTCTCTATGTGGAATGACATGGAATGATGCTCTTGAATGAGTCCAAATTGTGACATGTCAGTATCCATAGCAACCACGAATACATCAGTAAAAGAGGAAACATACAATACATCTCCATCATCACTAGTACATACATTTAACGTCTTCTATCTTTACCTTAGACTTCTCTACCTTTTTGCCATCATCCTCACTCCTATCCTATATAAATCACATAGTGTTAAGATATTCTTGCATCTACCACTACAATATACTTCCAATCTACAATATCAAACTTGAAGCAGTGCACTCTACACAATCTCAACCAAACAAAGGTGAAAGGTGTGATAGTGAAAAAAAAAAAACAAACCATAGAATGCTAGCTTGGCTGTTCAAGTCTAAGTTTACCAACAACTGAAAAAAAATTCAAAAACCTAAAATATAATCATTGTGTTCAAACCTAGGGGGGTCTTTTAGATTTCATGAGAAATTGTAACAATGCTACCTCACTAATTTATTGACAAACTAATGTATAATATGCTATATTTTTTCCTTGATATATAAACACCAATATTTTAAATATGATACATTGTGATGTATTCATGATATGCAACCTAGCTTCAAGCAAAAGTCATTGACAAATTTACTTCAATAGATGCAACATCTATATCGATGTGTTTCATACATATGCCAAAGTATCTTTCATAAAAGATTTGGGCTATTAAAAAATTCACTATATGTGAAAGATCTCAAATAGAACCATCTTTTTGCAATCAATTCTCAAAGATACCCCTAAAGAGTATTTTTTTCAACTCATGTTAAGTACAAATCCATGAAGAGAATCTCACTTATGATATATCTAAATGTTCTAAGAAGGGTGTCTAGATAACTATAATTCTCGCTTTTCTACTAGATTATTTTTAATAATATGAAAATATATTCCAATCATGATCCAAGTCACTAAGGCATAAAAAATTCCTAGATGCAAATATGGAATCCCATATTGGTATTGATCCAAAATCATCATGCCAAATCCATATATAGAATCACTTTTTTGCCCGTCGCCTTAAAGAATATTTGAATTGGACTCTAGAGCGCATCTCATATTTAGGATTGTGCCTTAAATTAAATATGTCTTATTTTGTGCTTTTTCCATAGACCCACAAAATTCAAATGGACGAGCATACAAAATATCTAGGACTATGCCATAATTTCAATATTTCTTGCATACACCCCTAAAATCCAAATGGATGAGCATATAAAATAATTGTTCGATATATCAATTGGTACTTCCAATGCACAAATGCAAAGTTTGGTGAAATTCTATTACTTGCTAACGTTCATACTTTTGGAACAGCCAAACATGCTATTAGTTGTTATAGAAATATCTTTCTGTAGTTGGTCCACTAGGCCAATGCCATTATTATGCAAGATTCTCTAGATAAACATTTATTGAAAGAATTTATCAATGCTCTTAGTCATGACCACCACTTTTAATATTACAACTCTTTTACTTAGTGTTGAGTATATCTATGTATTGCTAGCTAGCTTGTTCTAGCACTAAGGACTCTACTTTATTGACCCAATGATTTTGTTTTATTTCATCGAATTTGTTTAAGATTCGTGAGTTTATATTCATCACACAAAGAGAGTGGTGGGCCTACCTTTCCTTTCTAGACTAGCTCGACTAGCTACTTTAGACTTATTATCGTACTTTTTTTGTTTTGTTGGTCAGTTTTGTTTATTAAGTCTAGACTAGCTAGTTGGTGTTCATCACACAAAAGAGTTGTGGAACTATCTTTATTTCTATCATGTAAAATTTTTGCCACATAGGTTGTTTTTTTGGGGTCTCCACTTGGAAGCATGCTTAAATGTTTGACAAGTTCCTTTATCCTTTGTTAGATAAGAAGGATGTGTCATGGAAAAATCTCGGGGGGTTCACTATATATATATTCTCTGTATAACGTGCATTCATGGCCTATTTATAAATATCCTAATATGTGAATTTTTCTTGAATAAAACACAACCCTCTTCTATTCAATCTGTAAGTAACTCCTTTATATGACACCCTTTTGTATGTAAAAAATGGTGTTTTGAAAACCCCTTATTTTGAACTCACGTTATATATACATATATTCATGAGTGACCCCCCCGAGGGAAAAATGGTGGTGGTCCTTGTATCTCAAATAGGCAAGCAATCTAAAGGAAGTAGGTAATGATCAAAGGACACTATCTCTAAGAGTACCCTGATTCTACAATAAGCTATACTAGCTACCATGCAATTATTGGTATACATTCCATATAGATGCACAAGTCTTCATGACTCTCATCGATGATCATTGTGCCATTTATAATGGGGCAACTGATAATCATTGAAAAGAAGGGCCAAATCTTGTAAGTCCTCGATGAACATTGTGATATTTATAATGGGGCTATTCATAATCATTGAAAATAAGTGCCAAATCTTGCAATTGCTAGCCAACCATTGGACCATTCCACCTTATCATGTCCTCCAAAAGCATAATGACATATCCTTGAGACCTATCTCCATGTCCTACCATCATATTTATTCCAATCCTTAAACAAGAGGGAGTTCCCTATGTCCAACTTAAGGGCCCACTACTTAAACCTCTTCAAAGAAGTGTTTGAGGCGTAAACAAGAACTACTACCACTAGCTCAACATCCACAACCATTGCAATTGCTAGAATAGAACCTTATTCATGTGCTCGGATGACCCTCAACTAGACAGTGTAACTATTTCTTCTTTTCCATGAAAGCATCTACCAACATAGGCCAAGTATCCTATTAATACAAATTTCTTTGGTTCATCTTTTCCAACTTTGATCTCTTGAAGGGTGATGATTCTTGGTTTCCTTAATCTTACAATGCCATAAAGCACATCCTCCCTTCAATCTAAACACATCACTCTTATAGTCCAAGTCACCAAGGTAATTAATCTTCATTGTGGCAAAATGCATGTTAATAGTATTCTCTTTAAAAGGATCCTTAACTCTTTCAATGGTAGCATAATAGTTATAATCAACAAGCTGAAGCATGACCAATTTCTTGATTGTTGCGATATTTTGCTTGGCTTTGTGTTGCTTTCATTTTTCCTTGACTAATTTTTTATCCCAATTCTCCCAATCCAAATTATTTGCATATGTTTGTTGCATATTTTGCAAGCGATTGGGCTTAAGAGCTTGCTTGCTCTAATAAGCTTGTAGATCTATTTTCTTCACATGTCTTTTGTGACCTTATTGGGCAGTGAGCCCCTTCTTTGAGACATTGATTAGATCGGCTAGCACTTGTAGCTCCTTTTCTTTGTCCTTAACTTATGCTTGTCTCCTTTCTTGTGCATTTTTAGCCTCTTTGGGCAAAGAAAAGTAACCCCAACCCTACAAAAAGAAAAAATCAACAAAAGAACCAAACCCAACTTTCAATACCACTTCCATTTCATTTACCTCAAAAATATCCATAAACTCTAGGGGTTTAACCATTTAATCCTACAAGAAACAAACCTTCCTCTCAACTACTCTAAGCATTCCATGACAAGGCATAATAACAAAATGTAAAGCACCTTTCCCAATGCCTCTGCCAATGGTGCAAATTTGCCATCCAACCAAATTGGGAGGTTTAAGAATAAAACTCAAAGGGGAAATTCATGGTATGAGAGTGGCAGATGGTAGAAAGATAAAAGAAAAGTGGAAATTCATGCTAGAAGAGTACTAGAGGGTAGAAACATGAAACTCATAAGAGCAAGATGAACTCCACAAGAGTGAGTCACATGAGATGGGTACGAGTGATGCTCTTTGTTTCCTTTTAATCCAATTGGTAGCAATTTTAGAAGATTGAATATTGATACTCATTTTTTAGTAGGCCTTGTGTGCAAGGACCCTTAGGTTGCTATGTGGCATGTCATGTCCTGGTTGCTTCATGAGAAATATTTTTTTGCAAGGAAAGAAATTTTTTTGCATAATTTTCTTCACTTATTGCAAGGTTGTGTGTATGTGTGTGTACATATCCACACAAAACATTGGTTTGAATATATACTTCTCACATCGTATTTAAGTTAGAAGAGAAAAGAAACCAAAGATGAGTCTATACATGATTTAAAGTGGGGAATAATTTAAAGACATTGCGTAAAATTTTCCTAGAAATACACAATTATGTTTCTATATATTGCAAGCTCATCAATTTTGCTAAAAAGGCCCATCCTTATTAAATGCAACCCAAATACACCCTTCTTTCAATGATAATATTCATGAAACCCCATCATGTATGTGCAATGCAAAAAAGGTAAGTTGACTTCATCGTTGGAGGAATTGTAATTCTTGTTGGGAAACAATTTTCCATGGTACTTGTGCCCCAAAAAAGGTACTTTTAGTGTTAACCCCAACATGAAGAGAGCGGAAGAAAGTGGAAAAGACGTAGAGAAAAGGCGGGAAAAAGGTAACCCGACGGGAGAAGGAGAAAAGGCCAAAAGCGCAAGGACAACCGTTAAAGGCCAAGGCAACCACAAAAAGGGAAAGGCGCATAAAAAGCGCACCCTAAAATCTTGTAAAAGAGTGCCGGGCTCTCACCCGTGCGATTTGTAAATATAGAAGGGTAGTGGAAAGGAAGCAAGGAAGATAAAAGGATAAGGGAAAACATGGCCTGGGCTATGACCGGCCATGTAAAAAAGGGAATGACCGCCCAAAAGGGAAGTAGGGTTTTGTATATAAAGTTGAAAAGTGAATGAAGAGCTCATTCTTTGGTGTGGCAAAACTAGTCTTATTCTTCCTCCCTTCTTCTCTCCTTCTTGCTTGTGTATGCTCTTGAGAGAGGGAGTGTGAGAGTGTGAGGGAGTGAGTGTGTGAGAGAGTGAGGAATCAAGAGGGTGAAGCTCTCCACCATCTCCTCTCCCCTTCTCCTCTTCTCTTTTCTTCTCTTCTCTTGCGCGCTCGGCTATGGAGGATGAGGCTTGGAGATGGAGGAGGCTTGAGGATGCTTGAGCTAGCATCAAGAATCGTGGAGCTACCGAAGTGTGAGAGAGAGGAGGGTACTCGATCAAGCATCAAGGTAAGTTCACTGCATTCGTAGAATAGACGGCGCGTCGGCTAGGTGAGAGATAGCCATGAGAGCTCGCTTGGAACGCTTGAAGCAATAAGGGGTCCGTGGGTCTTGGCGGTTGAGCGAAGGCTCCCACATTTTGGTTCCGTTGCCGGGACAACGGATTCAAGCTCGAGCACTCGCACGCCCCATATCGAGCATCGAAGTAGGGCATTCACCCTGAAACGGAGCTTGAGATAGGTAGGAAGTCTGGTGTTTTTGATCTTCAGAACAGGTAAGTGTTTTGGAACAATCTGGTTATTAATGAGTGGAAAACATGGAGAAATTAGTTCATTGTTTTGCTTTCGATTCAGGATGTGTTTAGGATAGATTGGCAGTAGGAAATCACACATGAAAAGGCAGAGGGCTGCTGCTGTGAAACAAGGGGAAAACCACAGGAACAAAGGGAAAAAATGGAGTAGATGCAAGGTAACGGCATAGGAAACGCCAGGGAAGGAACCTATAGTGTGTAGGGCAGAACTAGCAGGGTATAAATTCTGGGAGGGCAAGAGGACCCCATTTCCAACCAACGGAGAGCGAGAGAGATAGAGAGTGAGAGAGTGAGCGAGCTGGGCAGCTGTCCGATCGACTGGAGCTAGGAGGACATCGCATTCGGTGACTTCAGGTAATCGATCTCGTCTGCCCCACTTCAGCTCTGTCGTGGGGTAATCGCACGACCAATAGGATAATACACCTAGTGAAAATCGAGCAAATCGGTGTACGTAACCCATCGGACCGGTGGAATCGGACGGCCGACCCAGTGTCCGATTTCCAGAATCGGACACTCGGACAACCGTCCGATCGGAACAACCCGTTCAATCACTAGACTCGGACTAACTGGTCCGATCGGACGTGCCACGTGGCACTCGGACCGACCGTCCCCTTTTTAGAATCGGACGCTCGGACCAACTTGTCCGACTCAACTACTCGGACCACTCGGACGCTCTGACTTGGACCCACCCGGTCCGATCGGACGGAGTAATACACGTCACCAGTCGGATCATGTCCGGTCCGATCCCTAGAATCGGACCCATCCATAATCGGACCAGAAAGAATCGGATCGACCGGTCCGATCGGACCTCCTAGAATCGGACCGATTCCTCGCACACTCGCCCGTCCGATTCTTGAGAATCGGACACGCGGACCCTAAGACCCCCACTTCGCCCTAACATACCTGGTCCGATCCCCACAATCGGACCACTGGTAAATCGGACCATTAGTAAATCGGACGTCCGATTCCCAGAGTCAAACCAAAACAAAACCTGACCCATCCAGGGACACACTGGGGCACTCCCCCAGTGGCCCACCCCCACGTGAGCAACAGGAAGCAGCATAGGGCCCTGTGACCCATAAGGCGGCCAGGACTAGAGTAGCAAAGCCTGTCAGGCCCAAAACGAGCAAGAGTGAGTAAGACGCAGGGAAAACACTCACAGCACTCTGATTGAATTTCCCCACTTGAAGAACACTTAGGAAAGTCGAAAGCCTGTTTGAGCAGGAGTGCACGAGGGAAAACACACTCACGAGTGACCCTAAGTTGAGCACTGCATTCAAAAATTAAAAAGAACTCACTCAGATAAATTGCCAAAAAACCCACCACTAGGAGAAAACCCAAGCGTAACAAACGCACAGAGCGCAGGGCAGGATTAAGCAAGGAGCGACAACGACAAGGATCTGACTTACAACCAGGCGTGAGAATTTCACCATGACAGAGAGAGGCTCAGATCATCGATTTGCAGGGGAGCTAGATGTTAGCGCATTTTCACAAGCCATACAGCAAATGGTGAGCAATTACGATGCGCATGCCAGGTACGAACACCATGGCAGGATGGCGGAGGCAATCATTGCGGACCTAGAGGAGGAGAGGAGGCTAGCCCGCAAGGCATTGCAGGGCATAGCAGACTATAATAGGGACCAACAAGCTAGGAGCCTAAGGCAAAGCATGGAGCTGCATGAGGTGCAGCGAGTGTTGAACTTGGCTGGCCGAAACCGAACGGACCAGGAAAGAGCACTTGAGGAAGACCTGACACTGGGCGAGCTCCTCATGAAACGGCAGCTCGATAACACCGCGGTGGAACAAAGTGCCGCTGCGCTAGCAACCTCGCTACTTGCAGGGCTAGGGGCAACCTAGGGTTCAAAGAGCCAATCCAAAATACCTATCGTCGCTAAGCAACTCGACAAGTACCAGCCACCAGACAACCCGTATAGCTTTGTCGAGCAGTTCGAGCAGGTCTGCGAAGCTAATGGCCTCAACGATCAGGCCCAACATTCGCAAGCATTCGGACTTTGCTTAAGCGATAAGGGTAGGACGTGGTATACGAGCCTAGATGCTATAGAACGAGCCAACTTCAATAACCTCAAGGACCTTTTTGTCAAGAGGTTTGCCGAACCCGGATACTCTGACAACCTGCTAGTGCGTCTGATGAACGTCAAGCAGAAGGAGAAGGAGGGCATCCGCGACTATGTGACCCACGTGAGAAGCCTCCTTAAGAGAATCCCCTTGGGCGAAAGACCGACTGACAGGGCAGTGTCAACCGTGTTCATCAGCGGGATTCGGGATGAAGAATTGTACAAAGCACTAGCAGGCAACTCAAGCTTGCAAAGGGACGTAGTGGCTAGGGTTTTTGAGGAAGCCATTAGGGTCGATGACCAGCTGAGGGAGCGGAGCTCCAGGAGCTTGAACCCAGAAGAAATCAACCCATGGAGTTTAGAATGAATGCCAACCTCTAGCGAGCGATCCAACGCATCGTCCCATGATAAGGGGAAGGCCGCCGAGACGGACCACGGCTTGGCCGAGGTCAAGACAGAACTGGCCAAAATACAAGACATGTTAAGGCGACCTATGCGTTCGCATGTCTAGTGCGTGTACTGCGGAGGAAACCACCTGCCAGCAGAATGTCAGGACCCTAGGTCAAGACCCTGCGCTAACTGCGGAAGGTTCGGCCATGATGCCGCACACTGCAGACTACCACGAAGACTACCGTACACGTAGCCCTACGGCTAGCTCTACCCGACTAACAGGCCACAACCCTTCTACGGAAGGGGAGCTCCTCTTGCCCTACCAGCTGGACATAAATCCTACCAGTATATCTAGACCGCCTGGTCCCTATGTGACCCACCCACCGAGCGATGCTCCTGTGCACTACGTAGAGGAGCCTAGTGACGAAGAAACCTACATATACCCTTACGTCCCGCATGACGACGAAGACAATGCAATCCTCATGGATTACTGACCAGTACCGGTGATGGCACTAGGACGAGGATGGGGTAGAGGCATGGGAGGGCAGCCACAGGATCCAGTCACTTGTTGGACATGTGGACATCCCGGTCATGTCTCATCACGCTGCCCAGAAAGAGAGCAGCAAAGTAGGGACAAAGCTAACCAAAGGTGTGCAGAGTGCGGAATCACTCATCTTTTCATAGATTGCCCAAAACGGAAGCCACCTTCTGGTACAACTAATTTACCGTCTGTCCCGCTGGGACTGTTTGGTGTTGAAAACCCTGATGGGGAGGCCACACCTATCCCCCTACGAGTGATGACCCGAGCACAAACGAAGCAGGCCGGTGTCTCTCTGCCAGGACCTAGCAATCTCGACGCTACCTCGGTAGGAAAGAAAAGCCGTAGGCGGAAAAAGAAGAGGTCAAAGGCTAAGGTCGCACTGAAGACTGACATCATTACGACCTTACCCCACGGAAAGAAAGTCTCAGACGTAGAGGCAGAGACTTCAGCCCCTAGAACTGCCCAATAGGAAAGCGCTAAGGTAGGGGAATACCCACACCCCAGGCGGCAATTGGAAGCCATAGAAAAGGTGAAGGAATGGGTGAGGGAGGCTCAACAGCACCTCAAGGATGTCGAGCCCATCACGGAGGATGAGATTGAGGACCTCTCCAGCATGAGTGCGCCGTTAACCTAAGTCTGCCGAGGCTGCTACACCACAAGCAGTGCCGACAAGGCCAAGCCTAGACGTAACAGAACCACAGGACGACCGTGGCCGTTGGCCCGGACAGTCTGAACAAAGGGAAGGACGAGTGTTTAGCAATCTCCTAACCACACTAGTGACCACACCTATAACGGTTGGATTGGGAGAGCTGCTCCGGCAGCACTCTACCCTATGGCAGGACCTCAAACAGTGGATTGAAAGACCACACGAGCAAGCTCCGGAAAATGCTCAAGACCAGGATACGGAAACACACTTACCAAGTTTGACGCTACACTCAGATTCTAAATCCTTGCACGTCAACGCCTTCTGGGAGGGCTCGGAAATGCACGCAGTCTTGCCAGTCCTAGCCCTGGGGGACGCAACGAGAAAGGGGATTGTAGACACGGGAGCTGGGGTCAGTGTGCTTAACCATGCAGTGCTACAGAAGTGGGGAAATCCACCTGTCGAAGCTGCTTGGTTTAACGTCACGCTAGCAAATGGCATGCGAGTGGGACCATTCGAGGTCTTGAAGAATTGGCCAGTGAAGATTGCAGGAGTCCAGTTCTCTGTCGACTTCATCGTCATGAAGGGAGTGGACTATGATATCTTATTGGGTCGACCCTGGATGCGCAATGCCAAAGTTATCGAAGACTGGGGTAACAGCCTGATCTTCCTGGGCAACCGAACTGACGCTGTGAGAATAGAGATGGACACTTGGAAGACCTCACCAGTCAACTTGGATGCCATATCTACTCTACTCAAGGGAAACACCCAGAGCAAGGAACCCTATGGGTCCTTGACGAAGTATATCCCCTGCCCAGAGGACGAGCGGGATTGGATGCACGTTCTCGCTACACTTGATCTGCCGTTCTCAGATCATGAAGCGTATGAGCAGGCTGTCAAAGCAGTTGGCAAGCCAAGAGAAACACAGCGTCCTCTGACACTTCAAAACCACGAATCGCAAAGCCCACCCCAGTCATCCGACTCCTTTACGAGTCACCCCCCACCGGCGTCACACACGCCCAACGGCCCAAACACCGGCCACCACCACCGGAGGTATCACCCAACCGACCCGGCTCGCAACCCAGCAACCCTGCCGACCGCACTAGCATGGCCCCTAAGATCAAACCCGACCCATCCATCCGACCAACGCCCGAGTTGCTGACTCAAACACGCCCCCAGCTGCAGCTCTGTACCGACAGAGCCTCCAGCCCCAGCAAACCTCAACCACCCGTCGGCCTTAAGCCTTCCTATGAACGGAAGTCATTCCTCACGCTGGCCGCCGCTGACCTCATCGAGGACATGGGGGATGACGTTGTGGATTGCATCAAACAGCTCGACGCCACCTTTGTGGCACTGGCCCTCAGCTATGACCGCCTAGACTTGGGACTGTTAGCGGAACCCCTTGCAACGGACGTGCGCACCATGCCTTGCCCTTGGGAGACTTTTGAATTCGCCTTCACACAAGCTTCACGCTCTGCCGCTGAGCTACTCGCTCGCAAGGTCTCCAAAGAGCAAGCCATTAAGCACTGCCTCATCCCATCGTTTGACCCGCGCATGACATTCGGCCTCACTAGCCAATAAATAACAAGGTTGTCCCACCTCGCGGACACCGAATCTCCCTCCTTGAAGTAGTGGTACACTCTTCGATTAAAATGGGCAGTGGAAGGATGCCGCATAATGACCAACGCCAAACAACACCGAGCTATCAAGACAACTGAGTATGATCCCACATACATCGCGCCCACCTCGTATCGAGTGTTAACCACTCTTCGAGGTCGGACCATGGACGATCATATCTTAGGACACCCCTATCTCGATTGCATCCTGACAGAAGAAGAGCTCCACATCGCAAGTCGGGTCAACTCTGGAGATTTCCTCACCGATGTCCTCACATACATCACCCACGTAGGCATCCGACCCTGTGACCTGGACTTCTCTGCACACCTCGAATATAACCCCAACTTCTACGATTGGCTCCTCCACAAAACAACCTGAACGCCTTGGACCCACACCCCCCAATCCGGGAATGGATTTTTCTTTTCCACAAGGAGGATGGGGCAGTAAATCTAGAGAGCAAACCAAGCATGAAAGTTAAAACTAAAAAGTGAACCAAGCATGAAAAGGCTCCAAATTAAAATGCCATGCAGAAATAGATGATAGAAGTTTGAAAGGAAAGAATCATGATTATAAATGATAAATTCTGCTATGGTCGTCCTACGAATTGGTTGCCAAAAATGCTAAGAAGTGAATTGACTGAATGTACAGGTGGCGACCATGGCAGGTCAAGACAAAGCTGGCAAACTTCCTTTCTCAGAGGAGGAACAGGTGCGGTATGGCCTCACGGTGGAAACCAGAGCATTCAATCAGCTGAAGTTCCGCCACATATTCAACTTGGAGGATGTGGTTATTGAGGAACCAGCGGTACGACGGATCATGGAGCAATGCCACTTACAACGGTATCTGGAAGCAGTGGGCCAGAGGATAGACTATACCCTGTGCGCCGAGTTCCTACGCACCTTCAACAAAAACAGGGGCACCATCACAGTGCGGGATGCGGAAGCCACCAAATAGGTGCAGGTTGAACTGACCCCTGAACTGATAGAAAGAGCAATGGGGCTTTCGAACAAAGTGGAGAAGAAGCCGAAAAGGGATGTCTATGCCATGTTGGGAATGGACAAAGTGAAAGTCCACACCAACGACGGAGTCAACTTGGCAGACATCTCTGATTCAGAGATTCAGCTGCAGGTAAAAATGATGCACACCCTATTTTCGAGTCAACGGTACAATAGCATCATGTCCAGGATAAATGTGCCTTTACTCGAAAGCATCGCGGCTCAGGCACTGGATGAGGTGAACCTCAACGGGTTCGTGAGAAGGATGATTGAGGCCTCAGCAAAGGCCCTGGCAATAGGAGGAAAGGCCGTAACAGGAGAATCCCCCTCACCTCGATCAACCCGCAAGGCCTCATCCTCCAAGGCCTCCACCGTAGGTTTTGGAGGTGCCCTCACTACGATCCTCCATGAGGCAATAGGGCAAGGACGTACGAGAGAGGACAAACAGGGAGATGGTGGAAAAGGTGGCGAATCGTCGCCGCAGTCCCAGCCCCAGGCGGAGGAACAGTCGGATGAAATAGAGACGGACACCGATGAGGAGGGAGAATGCTAGGCTGCACCAGAAAGGAAAGCGGAGCAACGGACCAAAGCCTGCACGAAAAGAGTTGAGGAGGAGAGAAGAAGAAGAATTGGAGCTGGCGACGCGTCGCTCCATCGAGGAACAACGGAGAAAAGACATGGAAGGAGCGGGCAGATCATACCAATCTGAAGCACCCGGCCCCACCACTGGTACGCCGGAACCTGTGCCGCCGCCTCCTACAGAAGGGAAAGGAAAAGACCCAGTCAGACCCGTCTCCCCTCTCCTCGCACCAACCATGCAAGCCACTCCCCTCAAGGTGACACCCCCTGCCACAGCCGCCCTGATGCACACCCCAAAGGTCGATGAAAGCAATGTAGTCACCTGGCTGCAATTCTTGGTGGAAAGAGAGTTGGCAAGGGAAGTAGCCGGGGCCACCCCAGTCTCAGGGGCCAAAAGGGCAGCGACGGCCGAGCTGGAGCCAGGGCCAAAGGAGAAAAGACAAAAAGTGGAGGAGATTGCCACCACTACGATCATGCCCCACTCCCCACCTCCAACAGGCCACTATGATAACTATGTAAAGGAGCTGCTCGCGCAATTGCAAACAGCCAAGCAAGAAAGGAGGGTGGCGGTGGAAGAGCTGGCAGCGGAGCGCGAATCGCAAGCTGCTCTCCAACTGGACAGAGTAAGGCAAATAACAGAATATCAAAAGGAAATTGCCGTGCTTAGGGAGGAGGCCAGCACCAAGGAGGCGGAGGAACTGAAAACCCTGAAGGAGCGCGACGCTACCTGGGAGGGACGAAGGAAAATCCTAATGGAGCGCCTCACTCGGGAGAGGGAGACAAATGCCCACCTTCAGCGCATAAATGACCAGCTATTTGTAACCAACTTGCAGGCGCAGAGTCAACTTGAAAAAATTAGACAAGATGTTGCAGAGCTGGATCAATTGAGGGCAGAACAGGGGCGCAGGTTGCAGGCGACGCGGGACCAACTCAACGAGCAGATCGCAGAGGAGCACCGAGAGCAGTCCCGCTTGCACCAGGAGCTCGAAGCCCAGCAACAACAATTTATGGCGATGACCCTCCGACAGGGGGAAAGCTTGGAAGACATGGAGAGGCGGGCAAAGGAATGGTCAAATCATAACGAGCAGAGAGTGCGGGACCTAGCACGGCGGCTGGCCAAGGCTGAGAGAGACAAAGTGATGGCTAAAAACTAGGCAGAGGCAGCCCAGCTTGCTATGATGGCTCAGCAGCGCACCTTTATCAACACGCTGCTCCACACCACCCACTCAGAAACAGATGAGGCCAATGATCAGTTGCAGAGAAAGCTAACCATTGCGTGCAGGGCCCTCATGGCAGGCCTGCACGTACCACTGCAGCTAGGAGGCCCTCCGTAGAGCCTAGAGGAACAAAGGAAATATCTTGCACAAGCAGGACTGACAACACAGGAGATGGATGACCTGGGCTTCACTGAGGAGAAAACACAGGAGGAGGAGCAAGCGGAAGGGGGTGAGCCCGAGCTTGACCTAGGGCCTCAAGATGAGGAATATGCCCCGCCACCCCCTCAACCCCAACAAATCGAAGTGCCACCCCATGACGCATCTGCCGAATGAAGAGCGGCCCACACCACCCGAAGGAAGGAAATGGTGGAGAAGGCAAGAAGAAAACTGAAGGCCAGACCCGCTCCGAAACAGCCTGCCCCTTTCCCCCTGTGCACCCAAGACTCCCCCGCCGAGTACCGCGCTGAAATGATTATCTGGGAGCAGCAGGAGTATAGCCGAGACCCCTTCGACCTACGCTTCGAGTTTCCCACCGCCTTGAATAGGGTGCTGCCCATTCAATTGGTGGAGGATGTCATCGCCATGGGGGCCCGGCTCAAGGCTAAATGGGTAGAAGAGTGTGAGGCCCACCCAACTGCTTCGGGAACCGAGGACCGCGAATTTTGGCAAGACAAAGTCCTCCAAGTACCTCGCACAGTGGAAGGCTATAGTTCCCAACCCACCTGGAGGCATCGCATTTTTGACGTCAACCTGGAGGCGTGGATGGCGTTTTGCAACATCCTCCCTTTGGAAAGGAACGACCCCACCTTTATGCCGTATCCTCGAAGGGTAGGAGTGGATTTTAACCCGTCCATCCATGGCAGGTTTGACTTTCCCGTCATTTATAATGCCAATACCACTTCCCATAGGAATGCTCTTCTCTTCACCCTACCCGACTTGTACAGCTCTATAAATAAATTCCTTAACGAATTCACTTCCTGCCCTGACCCAGCATTCATCACCACCTGTAACTATCTTCGGTTAATTACAATCCTAGTACACCAGGAACCTACACCCCAAGAGCACCACCTTCCACCCCTCTATTTTGACCCCAATGCCATAGACAGCACCACCATGACTCGTCTCATGATGCGTGCTGCTCTGTTGCCATCCTTCTGTGGTGCACTGATGGAAGACATGAATGACAGGAAATTCACACAGTGCAACCACCCCTTTCTCTCCACCACCACCCTCAAAACCCGCCTCCACACTAAAGGCTACTTGCTCAGCCAAAAATTCCTTAACAAGGCCCCCCGCCCTCCGCCCACCCTTCCCCACCATTTGGATGATGAGGAGTAGAACTCCCGTTATCCCTTGTACTGCTGCCTCCATGTAACCATGGCACCCAAAAAAAAGAAAAGAAAAGAAAAGAAAAGAAAAGCAAGCAAGCTCCGACGACAATGGCACACCCCTAATGACGCCTCCAAACAAGAGTCAAAGGTGTACTTCATCTCCCCATTACCACAATTCTGCTCCACATGGCCCCCGCCGCCCAGTCTTCTAGCTACGTAATATTTAAGTATGCACACGCACGACACTCATATAATACCTACACAGAACTAATTCACAGTTTGGGTCCTCAAGTGCAGGACAACACTCTCAGACTTGCTTAGAGTTCGACCTGTCTCCCAAACTAAGTCTTGTGCACAATACAGAGACTAGCACTACCCCTAGGGAGAGACCACTTAACAGGTTTTTAATTGCAGGCGTTGATAACCACAGCCCAAGTGCCCTTCGTTCTGAATCAACCTCCAATGCTATTTGCCCACCTAGCATCCGACAAGCCGGAAAAATCATCCTACACGGCATCCCCAACCAACCCCCACGTCATCGGCCACCAGTGCAGACCCCAAGCCCCTGCCCCCCCGAAGTCTTCAGTGCATACTAGCACTTGCTCCCTACGCTAGTAAGTGCCATGGGATTGGCACTCATCTAGGAGGGGGGTAATGTTAACCCCAACACGAAGAGAGCGGAAGAAAGTGGAAAAGACATAGAGCAAAGGCGGGAAAAAGGTAACCCGACTGAAGGAAAAGAAGGAGAAAAGGCCAAAAGCGCAAGGACAACCGTTAAAGGCCAAGGCAACCACAAAAAGGGAAAGGCGCATAAAAAGCGCACCCTAAAATCTTGTAAAAGAGTGCCGGGCTCTCACCCGTGCGATTTGTAAATATAGAAGGGTAGTGGAAAGGAAGCAAGGAAGATAAAAGGACAAGGGAAAACAGGGCCTGGGCTATGACCGGCCATGTAAAAAAGGGAAAAAGGGAATGACCGTCCAAAAGGGAAGTAGGGTTTTGTATATAAAGTTGAAAAGTGAATGAAGAGCTCATTCTTTGGTGTGGCAAAACTAGTCTTCTTCTTCCTCCCTTCTTCTCTCCTTCTTGCTTGTGTATGCTCTTGAGAGAGGGAGTGTGAGAGTGTGAGGGAGTGAGTGTGTGAGAGAGTGAGGAATCAAGAGGGTGAAGCTCTCCACCATCTCCTCTCCCCTTCTCCTCTTCTCTTTTCTTCTCTTCTCTTGCGCGCTCGGCTATGGAGGATGAGGCTTGGAGATGGAGGAGGCTTGAGGATGCTTGAGCTAGCATCAAGAATCGTGGAGCTACCGAAGTGTGAGAGAGAGGAGGGTACTCGATCAAGCATCAAGGTAAGTTCACTGCATTCGTAGGATAGACGGCGCGTCGGCTAGGTGAGAGATAGCCATGAGAGCTCGCTTGGAACACTTGAAACAATAAGCGGTCTGTGGGTCTTGGCGGTTGAGCGAAGGCTCCCACATCTAGTGCCACAGTATATACATCATGCACTTAAACTAGTAATTCGAGGACCTTGAAATGCTATATCAAAGTTTACATAAGGCAGATCATTTGAAAACCCTATTCCTCCTTCCCATGTGACTAATTGTGTTGCTATGATAGGTCAAACCTTGTTATTGTGGAGGGCATGATACTATGGTTCTATTGAGCATATCACTACATTGTGTTCAATCCCCAATCACTTTAGCTCTTAACACAAACGATAGGTCCAACCTTGTTGTTATCGAGGGCATGATACTATGGTTATAGTGAGTATAGCACTACCTTGTGTTCAATCTTGATTGGTGAGCATGCTTGGCCAGATGGGCTAGCTTTAGTTGTGCTTCATGCAACAATGACATTGCGAATCATAGATGAAGTATACCTACAACGTAGACTATGACTTGCAGCGCATCGACCTCGCCATCGAGCATGTTAGAATTGTAATGGCTTTCAACAAGAGCACTATTGTTATCCCAAAACCTATAGTCCTATTGGTAGCTAAACCTGGTGTCCATCCTAAGGAGGTGAGTGATACATTTTGACGTTTTTCCATGGTACCTATCGAGTTGCATCAAGGAACCAGGGTCCAAACACTGAAGTGCATTCCTAAGCATGAAGCATAGTCTATCAAACATTGAGAATGCGTAGTTTCCATGCATCATGCTCTAAGCCTAAACGATGGAGTTGCAACTCCCATAGTGCACATGTGACTGAGCATCACCACTAGGTTCCAAAAGCTTTGCTGTGATCCCAAGGTTACTATGAGGGTAACACCTCAATGTGGTTGCCCAAACTCACGAATGCTAAGTCGAATACTCATTCTCAGGTCCCACGAACCAAGCTTCCACAATGTCAATCGGAATAGAGGAAGAGTAGAACTAAAATGGAGGGTGTTCAATCCTTGAGTGCTCAAATGGCCTATTGACCTAAAGTTTAACTAGGACTCCATGAGCAACTGAGCAAGGCCAAAGTGATCCGCAGCCATGATGTCATCTTTCATGAGGAAAAAATGCATATGCAGCCTGAAAATGTGGTTGAGGTACGCATAGTTATCTTTCAAGAGGAGCCACCTACTCCTGTTGAGCCCACTCCATGGCCAGCTAGATAGCGTGCAACATCACCTGATGCTCATGGCCCAGATGTTAGATATGCTAATGCTAGATAGGATGTTAGTCAGGCAACAGAGCCTAGATTGAGGCATTCTACTAGAGATAGATGACCTCCTGACCGTTTTGCACCCTTTATGGATTATGTACTGGTTACAGATGGAGGAGAGCCTCTCACTTATGATGAGGCTATGGGTTGAGGTGAGTGTCACTCTTGGGAGAGGGCTATGTAGTCTGAGCTTGACTCATTGCATAAGAATAAGACTTTGGATTTGGCTTCCTTGCCTTAGGATAAGAAGGCTTTGCCATGCAAGTGCCTTAGGATAAGAAGGCTCAGCTTAAGAAGAGCTTTGAGATGAAAGATCTAGGACATGCCTGTCATATACTTGGTATGCGCATCACGCGTGATAGATCTCAGGGACTCCTCGATCTGTCATAGAGGGAGTACATACATAAAGTCCTTGAGCGCTTCCGCATGCAGGATGTTAAGCCTATTGGCTGTCCATTACCTTCTCATGTGAAGGTTTCACAGGCCGATTGTCCACAAACAGATGAGCAGAGGGCCGAGATGGCCAAGATTCCCTATGCATCAGTTGTGGGCAGTCTTATGTATGCCATGATAGCCACCCTTCCAGATATTGCTTTTGCAGTTGGGGTTGTGGCACGTTATATGGCTACACCTGTGGCAAGAAACATTGGGATGCCGTGAAGGGTATCATGAGGTGCCTGAAAGACACAACAGATATGTGTCTTTGTTATGGTAGCCAGGATACAGGAGTTATGGGGTACACTGACTCTGATTATGTAGGACATGCAGATAGTAGGAAGTCCACTTTTGGCTATGTGTTCACTTATGATGGAGGGGCTATCTCTTGGATGTCTAGGGCACAGAAGTGTACGGCCCTTTCTACTACAAAGGCCGAGTATATTGCAGCCATAGAGGCTTGCAAAGAGGCTATCTGGTTAGGTTGTTTGATTGCATACCTTGGTATGATAGATGCTATGCCTACACTGCATTCGAATTCTATGAGTGCCATTCAGTTGGCCAAGAATCCGGTCTTCCATGCAAAGACAAAACATATTGAGGTGAGGTATCACTTCATTTGCGAGGCCATTGAGGACAGGCCTGCTGACCTTATCAAGATTCCGACTGAGCAAAATCCTGTAGACTTGCTCACGAAGAGACTCACTACTGAGAGTTTTGCCTTCCTCAGGAGATTGATGGGCATTGGATGAGATGCGGTCTTTTTCCTCATCCTGATGTACATGTGTACATGTTGTATTGTCTTTTCTTTTTTCTCTCTCTCACTGGGGCAGATTCATCTTTAAATGGGAGGTTGTTGGGGGTAAAGGTGCCTCCGCCTAGCCGCCCAAATATTACTACATTGACAGTACCTACCACTGCACACTGCAGGTGGCGGGTGCCCATCACAGTCACTTATTCTTTATTCTTTTAGTGACAGTTTGAATAAAGGAAGGCTTGGCCACACATTGTGGTTGCTGGAGTTCCCATTTCTTGTCTCTCTCTTTCTTGCTCTTGCTCTCCCGCCATAGCTCTTGTGTGCAAGCTTCGATCCTTCTCACATTTCACGACCATAGTAAATGTACCGAATTCTTGAGGGCCTTTGACGTCCAAACGAACATTGGAACGGTGACTATCAAGCAAGGTGAGACCTCTAGAAGTGTGGCAGTTCCCCTTAATTCAGAAATTGTAAAGAGGGCAATGGGGTTAATAGAGAATCCGAAAAGGAGATCCAAGAGGGATGTGTATGGAATGCTAGGGATGGACAAAAGAAAAGTCTACATCAATGATGGAATCAGCCTAGTCGATATCCCGGATCCCACCATTTTGTTGAAGGCTAAAGTGATACACACACTATTTTTAAGCCAGAGATACAATGCTCTTATGAGTAGAATCTGCATACCCTTGCTAGAAAGCCTTCTAGGCAATGCCTTGGACGAAGTGAATTAGAATGCCTACGGTCGAAAAACAATACAGGCCTTGGCAAAGGTGCTAGCTGCAGCACCAAGGTTCGTAGGAGGAGAGTCCTTGGCGGCTATCATCACTATAGAGTTTGAAAGGAAAAGCCTTGCCTCTAAGGCCTCAACCATAGGTTTTGGGGGAGCATTGATAGCCATTATCTAGGAGGCTCTAGAGGAGGAGGAGAGAGAAGTGGTAGAGAAAATCTTGGAGCCATTGCCAATTCACATGGAGGCATCACCAATCCATGAAGAGCATCGTTTTTCCACCCCAGCAAGCTCGACCATCTTGATCTCAGGAAGAGAATAGGAGGGAAAAGAAACCCATAAAGAGTAGCAAGTCAACATTGTAAAAATCACTAACAAAATAAGAATGACCAACGCTTGGCACGTCCTCCCTTGCTGGGGCTCATCATTGCTAGTTCTTGAGATCGGGAGGGTTGCTCCACTGATCTCTGAATGGCAAGGGCAATCTCTTCTTATTCTTGTCTTATTAGCCTTTCTTCCTCCTCTTCTTGCCTCTTTCTACACTCTTCTTCCAACCTCTTTGAATCCTCCACCCTTTGTAGCTCTTTATTTTCCTCAATGGTGGAGCTGGTATTTCGAATGGGGATTTTGAGAGTAAACTTCCTTCTTCCCCCTTGGCTCGATATTTTTGAACCTTGCTGCTCACTAACTATTCTCTCGCTCGAGGCTTCATGTAGCTGAGGTGGTTGGTGCTCACTAACTATTCTCTCGCTGAAGGCTTCATGTAGCATGGCCTGGATGCAATATCTAGTTAGAACTCATATTACAGAGGTCAGAGCCTAAGAGAGACATTTGGATTTCCTTATTGAAAACAATATTGACTTGTCCTTCGTTGCAATAGCTAGGGAGATTTTCAATCCAGAGTGGGATCTTGATCAGGTTGCGAACTACTCAAAGGACTTTTGAGGGAAGACTTTGCAGAGTTTGAAGATTTGGCATATTCTATTGTTCAATTGGACTCCAAGGATTATGTTCACACTCCTATTGGGAGGTTAGCCATTGAGAAGTCTTCCTTCACCAAGAAATGTGGTTATCATTCTCTTGGTAGATTCTATGCATCTGAGTTATGCTCTTTACACCCAAAAAAAATGAAAGCTTATGCTTAAATCTTCTATATTTATTGTATTTGCTCTTGTGAAGTACCCCATCAAATTTGATGAAAAGCTTAAGGAAACCTCAAAATTGTCCAGCTGTTGTCTTTTTAAAGAGTTAGCAGATGATGTGGATGTTGAGGAGCAAGTAGACCCATAGATGGAAGCATCAATTGCAAAAGACCTAGACATTGCTCAATTTAAAGCAGAGATAGTAATTGAAGAGAACAATGCAGAGGTTGATGAAGTATCTGATGTCCCTTCCAATCTCATTTTTCCATCCTTGCCAACTTTTCCAATCAAAGACAAAGAGTACAAATTATTGCCTCATCTACAAATCCTTTTCAATTTGAGAGAGGATTATTGCTTGGTAGTTATTGTAGAGGCATCTACAAAGATGCAGAAGGCATTGTGGATGTTGAGAATGAATCCAAGGAGGACTTACTAAAGTTAGATACTCAAGTTTCAGATGATAAGTTTATAGATGCATTAGATGCATTTTCCCTATGTTTAAGCAAGGTAAGATATGTGAAGAGAGAATTACAAGCTATTGACAATGAGTTTGACCATAGAAGTTTAATATCTCCAATTTTGGAAGGGAGTAGTTAGAATATGTTAAGGAACTCAAGGATATCAAGGAGACATCAATTAGTTTATGGAATCCAAGTAAACTTGAGAGTGATGAAAATCAAACGGTAATGCTTTCTTTTGTTTTTGTGAAACCACATACATATTTTCATTTTTTTCATTCTAACTTCTGGTTTTATAGTTCGAGATCGCAAACGAGGATAATTTCTTGGGAAGAGGCAAAGGATCAAGAATTGGTGGTAGTTTCCCAAAGGATGTTGAACTTGGGCATTTGTTAACCCTCAAATGAACGAAGGTGGAAAATCCGAAAAAGCTAAAGCAGAAGACAAAGACAAAGGCCAAGGCAAAGAGAAACGGAAGACAAAGATGCACAAGGAGAAGAGTCCTAAATAAGGGAGAAAGGTGCACAAGGAAAATTGCAAGTCAAAACTTTTGTAAAAGAGCACAAGCGCATCATGGTTTAATTCAAGGAGCACCGGGCTCTCACCCGTACAATTTGTAAATGTAGACGGGCGGTGGAAAGGAAGCTAGGAAGATAGAAGAACAATGGGAAAAATGGGCTAGGATACGGCGGGCTATGTAAAAAAGGGAAAAAGAGGATGACCGCCCAAAAGGGATTTAGGGTTTTGTATATAAAGTTGAAAAGTGAATGAGAAGCTCATTCTTGTGTGTGGCCAAAAGTAGCTCTCCTCCTCTTCTTCTTTTTCTTGTTCTTGCTTGCTTGAGCTTGTGCTTGAGAGAGGGAGTGTGAGAGTGTGAGGGAGTGAGTGTGTGAGGGTGAGGGACCGTGGGGTGGAGAAGCTCTTCATATTCTCCTCTCTTCTTCTCTTCTCTTCTCTTCTCTTATCTTGCTCACGGCGATGGAGCTTGGAGCTTGGAGTAGGAGGATCGAGCTTGCTTCAAGCTTGCACTTGGATCATGGAGCTACCAGAGTGTGTGGGAGAGGAGGCAACTCGATCGGCATGAAGGTAAGCTCACTACACCCAGTAGGCATGAGAGCACGTAGGCTATGTGAGAGGTAGCCATTAGCATTCGACTTGAAACGCTTGAAGCAATAAGCGGTCCGTGGGTCTTGGCGGTTGAGCGTGAGCTCCCACTACATTTTGGTTCCATTGCTGGGACCAACGGATTCAAGCCTTGAGTGCTTGCCCGCTCCACATCGAGCATTGAAGTAGGGTTTTCCCCGAATTGGTACTTGAGACAGGTAGGAAGTGAGGGGGTTGAAGATGGTATTTGATCTCCTTGGCAAGAAGGTTTTTTTCTTTTTTGAGATTTATGTTGTGAGGTGGAGTAGTGTAGGTATTTACTTTGTGATTTGGATGCATTAGAGTAGGAGAAAACAAAGAAAATAAGCATTAGGGTTTCTGCTATCAAAATAGGGAAAGAGGGTTTGATTTGCTTGCCGATTTGTACTTTGGAGGTTATCTGCTATTCCAGGGGTATAGAATCCTTCATTCATGTCTATCCTTACATTTTGGAAGTTTGTGTGACCCCTCAAGACCAAAATCATAAAAAATGAAGCATTATTCATCAAATTTGCCAAAACTGCGCTATGTTCGGCCCGTCCGAGTGACGGCCATTCTGGGTTGAACCCCAGAATCGGCCCTCGGACTAGATCTACTTGGCCCGTCCGAGTTGACCATTCGGACCATCGACTAATTTGGTCCTCAGCTCGGCCGATTTGGCCCAAAAACTCACTCGGCCCGGGCGACTCGGCCGTCGGCCCTCAGCCCACTTGGCCCTCATACATCCAGATTCGGCCGTGGCAGCCAATGGAATGTGTGGTGGATGTTCTAGATACCATCCATGACTCAGCTGGGATGAGGAGCCTAAGAAGGGGAGGACCAAAGCATCACTCATTGAGAGGGGCATATTTTTTAATGATAATTTTTATTTACCACTTTTTTCCAAATGAGCAATGGAAAACCTTGTCAGTCTTTCCCTTTGAGATTTTAAGAGCAAAGAGTGGCTGCTAGCAAATTCAAGGATACCCCTCCCCATGGCATTGGCCAATACGAGCTATAATGAACTAAAGAGTGGTGATCTTGAAATTTTTAACATCAAAATTAGAGTAGCTTTGTATATTAGTATCATGTGTGGACAAATCTACAAAATGTGAGCTTTGATTAGCAAAGATAAGCTTTGATTAGAAAGCACTCATATTTGGAAGATCAAATATAGTGTCAAGGATCAGAAACACATTGAGGCATGATGTCCACCCACAACTCATGCCTTGATCGGGTTGCTATGAGACTCACATAATCCATGTGTTCATTGTACCCCCAAGGTCCTACTAATTAGCAAGAAGGGTCTCCATACAAAAAGAAGCTTGCGTGTGAGACAAACACCTAGTGTATTCTTGAAAACACCTTCAAAGAGCACAAACTAAGCTCAAAGGAGAGACATAGATACTAACTATGAGGCTCTTCCATAGTAGCCTTTGCCAATAGTATTTGTAAAGTAACATATATTTATCTACAAATCATATAATATAAGACTCCAATGTTCCCTATTCAATTATCAAATAAGATAAGAATTCCAAAGCATTAGCACCAAAACTAGGATAGAAGAAGCCAATGAAAACAACCAATCAATGCTCTTGATCCAGCACTTATTACTCATGATAAGAAATGAAAATGACTCACACATAATCAATTCTCATGTAAGTAAACCTTCTCAAAAGTATGGGATATGATTAACCTTCTCAAAAGTACGGGATATGATTGTTCGTTGTCTTGTAAGGCCCTCGATATTAGCAAATCGAGAAAATATACACAATTATGCAATGACAATAATAGAAAAGTCACCACATAGTAATCAAAAAACAAGAGGGGGTTTAAAAAGATGATTAAAGAAACATACCTAATGAGATCAAGGATAAAGATACCCAAGAAACAAGCAATAGAAACTTATTGTTGTAGAGAAACCATGATGGAATCGGTTAAGGCCGCTTTAATATTTGCACTAATAAGACCAACAACAGAGCTCAAGTCTGGCCTTGTGATAGTCATGTAGATTAGACTCCCTACTATCGTCGTGAACATAGTAGGGTCTTCTATCTCAACCCCAATGTCAGCTCTCAACTTCACATTTTGCTCCAATGGTACTAAAAGAGGCTTACATGTTGTCGTACCATACTTGGATAACATATCCAAGCCATATTGCCTTTGGGATAGCCATATACCATCACCACATCTAATCACATTAATACTAAGAAAGTACCTTAACTCACCCAAATCCTTCATCTGGAACTTATTTTTCAAAAAATCCTTGATTTTATCAATCCCATTGTCATTGTCACTCGTAATAATCAACTCATCCACATAGATGACTATGATGACCAAGCATGCATCTCCCTTTCTCACATAAAGTGAGTGGTCAACATGAGAAACATAAAAGCCAATGTTGACAAGATACTCCCCAATCTTGTCAGACCATGCTCTAGGTGCTTGCTTCAATTTATAGAGCACTTTCTTTAACCTACACATATATGTGGGACACTCTAAATCCTCGTAACCTGTTGGCTATTCCATATACACCTCTTCTTATAACTCACCATTCAAGAAGGCATTCTTGGCATCCATTTTCTGCAAATTCCAACCTTTGGTTGATGCCAAAGCAATCACACATCTAATAATTGCTATCCTAACAACTGGGCTAAATGTCTCTTCATAATCTATGCAATATATTTTAGCATAGCCTTTTGCAACTAGCTTAGCCTTATACTTGCTAACCAAGCCATCTACATTATCCTTGATTTTGTAAACCCACATACATCCAATAGCTATCTTTCCCTTAGGCAAGGATACCAAATCCCAATTCTTATTGGCTTCTAATGTAGCCATCTTCTAATCCATTACTACATCCCAATGAGCATAACCAATAGCATCCTCAAAACAAGTAGGCTCAACATCCTCAACTCCCTTTACCATATAAGCATAATGGTAAGCAACATAGCCGTCAAAACCAAATCTTTTAACAAGGTATCTAACCCTACTAGACATGTGTACCACTAGATTAGTTAATGGAGCCTTTACATTATCATATACTCTCTGTAAACTTGGTGTCTTGACTAAAGGAATACTAAGTTCATCATCCGAAATCTCTAAACCACTAGAATATCCATCAAGTCCCAAATGACTAGTAGATGTATCATTACTATCCAATACTTTCTACTTTCCTTTGTCTTTATCTGCAACACTTGTAGATCCACTTGAAGATATGGGACTACTCCTTAGTCTCCCAAACTAAGAGCTAACTGTAGATATATTGCCATATGATATTTCTAGTGCACTAAGTCTTCATAATTCTTGCTTTTCTTTCTACATATAACTAGCATGATCATCATCATCATCTAATGCATCACCACTAGATATATACCAATTGCTCATGTCATCAAAAATATCATCCTTGCTTACTTTCAACTCACTTATGACAAGGTTATAACAATGATACCATTTTTGCTCTAAAGAGTATCCAATAAAAATACCCGTAAAAATACATTTTTCAGCCTTTGGATCAAGCTTCTTTTGTAGCTCATCTCACATATGAATATATACAATATAGCCAAACACATTCAAGTGGGATACATCAGGCTTCTTGCTTGTAAGACATTCTTCGAGGGTCATCCCATGAACCATAGGTATGGGAGTTCTATTTATAATATAGGCAGTAGTATGAATAGCTTCAAACCAAGAATGTTTTGGCATATTATTTTTAGCTATCAATGCCAATGCAACTTTTGCAATATGTCTATTTTTTCTTTTTGCAACCCCATTTTGTTGTTGGATATATGTGCAAGTAAACTATCTTTTTATCCCATGAGACCGCAAGAAGGCACTAAAATCATTAGAGAGATACTCTATCCCTCCTTTTAAGCTCAAGCACTTAACTTTCAAGCTTGTTTCTACTTCAACTGTAGACTTGAAAGTTTTGAAGTGCTCAAATACATCACTCTTTTCCTTCATGAAATATACCCATAGCTTCCTTGAACAATCATCAATGAATACAAAAAAATATTTGCTGCCACCAAGATATATATTCTGTGTAGGCCCCAAATATTTGTATATATAACATCAAGTATATTTTTACTTATATCTCTATCATGCAAAAAGGATTGTTGTGTGCCTACCAAGCTGGCAAGCTTCACACACTTTATGAAATTCTTCAACTCTAAAAGCTAACAATCTTGTAATCAATCCTTTGAATTGCATTAATTTCATCCTTTGCACATTTATATACCCAGTACATTCATGCCACATTTCAATATTTGCCAACCACTCCTTTTCTTTTAGCATACATAGCAACATTCATTGTGAGAATTCCAGCATTTAAAGTGAACATGCAGCCAACTCTACTTTCTTTTACAACCAACCTATACTTATCATTAAAGTCTTCTACAAAATAACATTTTTCATTAAATCGACCCTATAATATTTGCTTTACCATTTGATCAATAGATACTAAATTCTTTATGAGTGATGACACATGTAATACAGCTGATAGACTCTTTATTTGCCCATCATCCAAGGATAAGGTAACCTTTTCAATGTGTGAAATTGGATGGTATAAATCATTACATGTCTACATATAACTTGGATTTTGTAACTCTTACATCTCTCCAAACCATTTAGCATGACTACTCATATGATTAGATACACCTGAATCAATATACCATACATCATGATGTGTTTCCTTTTCTATAATAGCATTCATCATATGCTGCATAATAAATAGATGCTCATTTTTGTCTTTATTTTATCGTGAAGACGATACATAGTTTTCTTGTTGCAATTTACCAATGTAGATATCATCATTTCTTAGCATAACAATGGATTATAATATGACCTATTTTGTCAAAATAATGGGAAATAATAAAATAATTTCTAAAACCTCTATTCTTCCATCCACCTCTTTCTCTAGAGATCTCCATGCCTCTATAGTTTTCAAGGCCTCCTGAAACTTGCATTTCATTGAATTGTTGATTTAACCTATTTTGCTCGTTATCACCAGCACATCCCATATCATCGCCTCTCAATGAGGATCTACCATGTTTTCTTTTCCTAAACTTGAGTAAAATGCTTGGGCTTGTTCATCATTTTTTTTCAAATGAGTCAACTTGCATATTGATCTCTTCAATAAATCTCATGAGAGAGACCAATTCATCAAAATTTAGAAATGGCTTCTGTACATATAGAGAAGTGACAAATGATTTTCAAGCCTTTGCATTATTAAGGACACCCAAAGTAGATGAAACCAAATCATCATCATTAGGCATTGTATCAATTGTTGCTAAAGCATCTACAATGATCCTCCCCTTCAAGACATACTCATTGACATACATTTTGCCTTTCTTCAAGGTATTCGACTCTTGCTTGAGTTGAATCTTCCATGTCTTCACATTTACTAACATGATATGTTCTAGCATAGTATTATGAATGACTACAGATAGCCAAGAATATATCAACTTCTTGTCCTTTGTATTCCATTCTTTTCACATTTTTAATTCATCTACACTCGCAGGATTACTAAGCTTTCTAGCTCATTTTCTTTACCTAAAATGAACTCATAAATACCATTTCTAATAAGAAATTTAATTATACGAAAATTCCATGATGGGTAGTTATTCTTATCTAGCTTCTCAATTATGGGATTTTCACTATTCTCTACCATTATCATAAAAATGATATAAAACAACAAGCAAGTTTTCTCCAACCTTTCATAAGAAGTGTACAGCAATATACCAAGCAATCTTTTTCATTGTGAGCCTGCTCAATATTACATGTAATCTGCAAACCTATTTATAGATAAGACTAATGTTTTCTTCTTGGAAAAAACCTCAAAATTTATAGATTTGAAATATGCAATCTGTGCACCCACTTCAATCGATACACCCAAAATGGTAGTATATTTTGAAACTATTATCTACAATCTTGCAGCTCTAAAACAGGGCCCAAAACGGCCTTAGATGCCTAAAAGAGCAGTAAGAAAACCATGACGGGCTTATCTGTCAGGTATAAAGTGCTCTGTTTGGACACCAAATCTCATAGCAATCTGAGATTTTTGCTCTACTCTACTTTCGATGCCACCATAGGCAGTATCCAAGAGAGAAAGTGAAAGAATTGGAGAGTTTCTTATCCATTGTTTTCTTACTCGAATCCTTTCTTCTTCTCCTTCACTTTAGCCTTCAAAACAAGCCTCTCTTAATGGTGTTGCTTTGATACCATGTCAAGAATCACATGGTGGGTGGACTTTCTTTAGCTCTTGTACTAAACGCACACCATACACACAAGAGAAAACTCATTCAAGAACACAAGAAGAGAGATGGAGACCAAAATGTTTTTCTTGTGGTTTCTTCTTCTTCCATACACAATACAATATACATATATGTATAGATAAGATACAACATAAACAAGAGTGGCTTGCTAAGTTAAAAAATGCATAACTAACTATACTAATAATCAACTTGGTGATATAACTATGCTACCTGTAGGTAGGTGCTACAAACTAAATATAATAATTAATAAGTGAGTAGCCATATGAGAATCATAATAATCATCAACATACTAAGTATAGACATGTAGACCCATCTAGGCAGGTGACCCATCATCAATGTCCCCACATGTTCAGTTTACCATCTCAACAATCTTCACGTTGTCGTACTGCTACACGGACACAGTGTGAAAAACTTAGAGTACATCATCATCTGACTTTCTCATTAATCTAGAGAGTCAATCCTATATTAGTCATTATTGTTAGTATCCATAGTATGGATGGTTCAAAAATACTAGATTTTTGGACAAGTTTAGCATATTTTTGATCTTTTGGATATTATTTCTTGTAAATATCCTAAAAAGCTATAGAAAACTTCCAGAATAGGATGACATGCCAAAAACAAGTTACTTTTTCAATCAATTTTAGATATTTCATGCAAAAAGAAGGATTGGCAAAATCACGCGGTGCGCGATCACAGTTTACAGGCAACAAACAATACTCCGAACTGGGGAAAGAAGGAGTGATTTGAAAGAATCCTAATCAGGTGTCCTACAGTTTTACCCTCCTTTTGGAGCTAATCAGATTTGCAATCTAAGCAGTAGAGAAAAAGCTAGTGTTTGATACACATTTTGGGCCTATAAGGGAGCTCCAAGAGATCTAATGCTTGGAGATTGCTTCTAAGTAGTGCTAGACGACAAGGAATTTCAGGTTTTATCAATACATAGTGCTTTGATTCATTGATATTTGTCTTTATCTTGTGTACATGTTGTCTATTATTTTTCTTCTCCTCTATCTCCTATTCTCTACTTCCTTCTATCTTTGATCTCAGTGGATACGACTTTTCGACTAAAACCCCTCCAACATTGGTGAACTCGACGTGAAAGGTCGTCAAAAGGAAAGATAGGATGGGAGAACCTTCAAGCACAATTTCTAGTGATGTTTTGCAGTAGTTAGTGCAAAATATGAACATGCTTATGCAAATACAATAACAACAACAAGTGATGGAGGCTTCTGCTCAAACAGATATTGTTGTAATAAATGTTCTATTGGCAATAGAGAGTGAGATCAAATTGTTTAATGGTAGGAATGTATCTACATATTTGCATACCTATGATCAAAAGATGGAGTTCTTTGGGGTGGGTCAACTCTCATGGAGCTAGTATTTTATATGGGTTATCGTATATGAAATGAAAGTCCGAGTTATTGAATTGTACATGCAGAATACTGATTGGCTAGTTTTCAAGAAGACACTTAGGGAAGAATTTTACATTGAAGACACCAATTTGATTACCCACAAGACTTTCCAGGAGTGGATTCTACAACCCAATAAGGGTCTTGTGGCTACAAAGTTATTAAGAGAATTTGAAAGTTGGTTTGAGCAATTAGATCTTGTGGAACAACAAGCTCTTGCAAGTCAAAAAATTGAATTGTTTCTATAAGCGATATATCTTGAGCTTCAAGAGAAGCTTGATGATTTGTTAGAGGATCAGGCTACAGAGATAGGGCTTAAAATAGAGTGGACATATATTAAGAAAGATGTTACTACACTGGTGAAAAAACATAGAATAAGAGAAAGATTGCATGTATCTAGATTGCCCACTGTTACAGTGATGGAGGGGTTTTAGTAGAAAGGTCGTATATCCACTAGGGATCAAAGATGGAAGGAAGTAGAGAATAGGAGAAGGAAGAGAAGAAAAATAATAGACAAGAGATAAACACGATAAAGACAAAGCACAATGAATCAAATCACCATGTATTGATAGAGCTTGAAGGTCCTTATCTGGCACTACTCAGAAACAATCTCCAAGCATTAGATCTCTTGGAGCTCCTTCATAGACAAAAAATGTGCATCAAATCATTAACTTCTTCTCTATTTCTTGAAACACAAATATGGTGGTTCCGTTGGCTCCAAAGGGGAGGTAAAACCGCAAGACACCTGCTCAAGAATCTCCCAGATCACTCCTTCTTCCTCTCCCAGTTTAGAGTATTATTTTATGTCTGTCCTCTACGATCGCAACCCATGCGATTTCACCCATCTTCTTTTTTTAAAATGAAAAATCCCAAACTAACTGAAAAATCTACTTGCTTTTTACATGCCACCCAGTTCTAAAAGTTTTCCTAGCTTTTTAGGATATTTATAATAAATAATATCCAAAATATAAAAAATATGCTAAAATTGTCTAAAAATCTAGTATTTTTGAACCATCCATGCCAGGACACTAGCACTAATGACTCAGATGATATTGACTCTCTAGATTAATAAGAAAGTTGAATGATGATGCATTTCATGTTTTTTTTACACTGTGTGCATGTAGTAGCACGAGAATGGGCAAAACAATTGATGTATATACTAAGCCACCTACTTCTGTGGCTAATCCTATGGCACATTTGTTGTTTCCACTATTAGGGAGAAAGATATATTAGATGAATTTATCAAAGGCATACGGGATCTTCAGTTGAAGGTCGTAAAATAGGATGAGAAAGGACAAGAGGAAAGGGGATAGGCATCATCCCCCCCTAAACTAGGAAAAAGATGTATGTGTTGTGATAGTTTGCAACATGAAAGAAAGGATGGTGCTGCTTATCAGGAGGCCTTGGCACAACATCTCATCTTTTGGAAACATGGCAAGATCCATGCACAAGAAACATGATTGCCTCTTTCCTTTAATTTTGGAAAGGGAGGTATGCAAAAGTTTTTGGAAGACTTGACTGTTTGAAATGCTTATGTGACTATACATGCTTCTACTTTTGGTCTATAGTTGGATAAAATGCTTGGCCAGGTCTGAAGGCTGCAATATGGACACATGCTGCATGCAGTTGAAAAGAGGAAAGTTATTGATAGTGAAATGTCTCATACAAGGCAAAACATTTGTGACATAATTGGCTAGGAATCACTTGTAGATGCATGTTCAGTGGATACATATTCAGCAAAAGGGCAAAACACGGATGTACTTATAGAAGAGAAACATAAGAAAGATGAAGATAGTACATGGATATCTAAGAGAGTGACAAGAAGAAGTGTGGATCCTCCTAAAGCTACAAATCATCTACCTCCAGAGCATGTTGTGGAAGAGGTTTGGAAGGTGCGAAAACATGATAGCAAGCAAGAGGGCAAATAGCTGGGATATAAGTTGCAGTTTGATATTGAGATAACCACAGATGCCTTGGAAGATCCTATAGTGGAAAATCCAACCATTGCATTTGTAGATTTTCTTAATGCATCTGAAGATGTTTATGAAGCTTATGTTTTACTTTATGTAGGGACTCAAAGGGAGATTGGTGAAGTGTTGGATGTACATGATTTCCATGATAGAGTTATCATTTTTGAGACAATTCATGAGCTTGAGATATGCCTTTAAAGGATGTTAGATGTAATGTTCCATAGCTAGAAACTATTTCAGATGCTTTATTAGAGGCCTTAATAGGCAATTCAAAGATGCTTTAAGATATGGATTACTTCACTATTTTTGGTAATGATCAATATGTGTTGGATGCAAGTGAGGCTCAGTTGATGTTTGATATGGTATACAATTGTTAGTATAAGCAAATTTCCATGCGCTCAACTTTGAAAGAGCAGGCATGTTGCTATGTATTTATTGATGGGTATATTGATAGTCTATATATGAAAATTCAATAGCCTCTAGTATATGATGCACACCCAAGGCCTAATGACTCTAGAGTAGTGGATGCTTGGTATGGTGTTAGAGATGTGCAAATTCTAGCCATTTTGATCTATGATCCAAGGGGATGCCTTCTTATGTGCATGATGAGCAACAAGTTGACCCTATGGGTATTTGACCCAAGTGGATGCATCATTGGCACATACTGGAGGATGTGTAGGTTTAGAGGGGGTGGATGTCATGTCACTATGCGGACACAATGTGAAAAACTCTAGAGTGCATCATCATCTGACTTTCTTATTGATCTAGAGAGTCAATGTCATATTATTCATTAGTGTCAGTGTCCATAGTATGGATGGTTCAAAAATATTAGATTTTTAGACAAGTTTAGCCTATTTTTGATATCTTTGATATTATTTCTTGTAAATATCCTAAAAAGCTATAGAAAACTTCTAGAATAGGGTGATATGCAAAAAGTGAGTTGCTTTTTCAACCAATTTTGGAGATTTCATGCAAAAAAAATGATTGGCAAAATCATGTGGCATGATCACAGTTTACAGGTAGCAAACAACACTCCAAACTAGGAGAAGGAGTGATCTTGAAGAATCCTAATCAGGGGTCCTATAGTTTTACCCTTTTGGAGCCAATGGAACCATCAAATTTGCAATCTAAGTAGCAGAGAAGACGCTACTATTTTGATGCATATTTTTAGTTTACAAGGGAGCTCCAAGAGATCTAATGCTTGGAGATTGCTTCTGAGTAGTGCCAGACAAGGAATTTCAGGTTCTATCAATACATAGTGCTTTGATTCATTGTGTAATATCCCCCCTTCCCCCCCCCCCCCCCCCCCCGCCCGGTGCTTCCCCCGTGCCTCCCCCATGAGAACCCCCCCTTTCAAAAATTTTTAAATTTTTTTTAATTTTTTTTTACTCTCCCTCTCTCTCCCCCTACCGTGTGCATGGCAGGGAGAGAGAGTGTGTGTGAATAATGAGTGGGGGGGCATACAGCCCCCAGGTGGGTGGTGGTGGACAGCCGTCTTCTCCCCCTAAGAGCCTCCCCCCTCCCTCCGTTTGGGAGTGCCCCCCTTGGACGTCCGCAGGTAGCAGCAGCCCCCCTTGTTTGTGTCAACAGTGCCCCCTGGCCATGTTTAGGGAACCCCCCCCCCCCCCCCCCCCCCCAATCGTCGTCTGTGAACAGCGCCCCTTGGGCGTGAGAGTAGAAGAAGAGGGAGAGAGAGAAGGAGAAGAAGAAGGAGAAGAAGAGGGAGAGAGAGGAGAAGAAGAAGAAGAAGAAGAAGAAGAAGAAGAGGGAGAGAGAGAAGGAGAAGAAGAGGGAGAGAGAGGAGAAGAAGAAGAAGAAGAAGGAGAGAGAGGAGAATAAGAAGAAGAAGAAGAGGGAGAGAGAGAAGGAGAAGAAGAGGAGGAGGAAGGGAGAGAATGAAGGAGAAGAAGAGGGAGAGAGGAGAAGAAGAAGAAGAAGAAGAAGAAGAAGAGGGAGAGAGAGAAGAAGAAGAAGAAGAAGAAGGGAGAGAGAGAGGAAAAGAAGAGAAGAAGAAGAAGGGAGAGAGAGAGAGGAGAAGAAGAGAAGAAGAAGAAGAAGAGGAAGAGGAAGGGAGAGAAAGAAGGAGAAGAAGAGGGAGAGAGAAGGAGAAGAGTTATGCTTGTTTAAAGTCACATTGATTGGCCTTAGATTCCTTGTGAACCCTCGTACCACTTTCTTCTGCCAAGGCAAGGGCGGTCGATTTACCTCAAGGGTTGCAAGACCAAGATTGCACAAGGATGGCACCCAAGAGACGAGCTACAGGGAGCACAAGTGCTGAAGTTGCAAACGGAGCTAGGAACATATCCAATGCAAGAGGAGACATTAATACCACCTACCCTCTAGCAACTATAGCTCAAATCCAAGTTGTACCAAGATTTAGATTCTTCTTACGCATCTTGAATTCTTAATTAGAGGTAGAAATTGCATGCATAAAATAGGTAAAAGTCATTAGCGTTACATTAGATGAGTAATAGGAAAGGAGACTGAAAAGCAAGTAACAATAGATGATGCACTGAAGGAAAATTGCATAAAATATAAGAAGAAGCATATCAAGGTTGCATAAGAAGATTGCATCAATTTTAATGTACATTGAAGTGCTTGAATTCAAGTTTTGTATGATAGCCTTGAAATTGTAGGATAAAGTTAAAAGTCGTCTTAGAGAGAAGATGGGTAAGTTAGACCCTAATCCGGCGTATCATGAAAAACATAAATGCATGTATTTGCCATTAAAGGGCTTAAGATGGGTTGATATTCTACCCTAAATAGGTAGCCTTGATTAATAAAGGTCAAGGTGGAATCACATAGATCATTAAAAAGATCTAGAAGATAACCGCTAAAGTTGTTCCTTGAGCAACCCTAGATCACAAGGGGGAGAGTAAACCCTAGGGAGGCAGTATATCAAGACTGAAAATGATTTAAGTAGGGATAAGCTAAGTTCCAATGCAACGGTGGCTTAAGGGACTTGTTGAAATGGTTTACCGTTGATGTTTCTAATGAGGGTTGACCTTGTTAAGATGGAAAAGAGGTTAGTAAGCAGGGTGGTTACTTGCTGGATTAGGAAAGGATGTTTTCCTAGTTAAAGGATGTTAGGCTGGCTTCTTTCAGCTTGATTGTTTCCAAAAGGATATTTAAGGATTGGTTGTGGCTTTGTATGAATATCCAAGTTTTATGGCGGGAATTGTAAGGATAAATTGCCATGGGAACAAAAGGGATGTTTTCCCTAGTAAATGTTACTAGGCTGGTTGCTTCACCTATGGATGATTTCCTAAAGGGATAATTAAGGAAGGATGGCACTAGCTACCCCCCGCAAACCGCCAAACCCTAACCAAGGGGGTTATGAATCTGCGCCAGGAATGTGGACCGAACCCGCTGCGAGAGGTCCCTTCGTGGAAATTACTTGGCGTAGGAGGACGCTTGGGTGCCAGGGGGGCTCTGGCCGTAAATCCCAATGCCTTTGGATCCTACACAAGTGTTTTACGTGACTCGAGATAGGAACTCGAGGCCTTGATACTAGTTACAAGGTAGAATCTTGGTAGGATAAACCTTCAGATTTTTATTACCGAGAGATGAAAGGATTTTTTTTGCAGAGGCAAAAAGTGACACTTAATTCTCCTATATGGGCGGGAGACAAACATTAATCTGAAGATAATTTAAGGAAGTGTTTGATCTTGTTATCTTGTCTTCGTGTCTGTGCCCTAAATTATGTAAAGGAACCTGTGATTAACGGGTTAATTAAGAAAGCTGCTTTTATGTGTCAAACATAATGTGGTAGGTAATTAGATAACTAAAATAACCCCCGAGTGAAGCGTGGTGGATGTGACCAATGGGTCTATCCTACGAAAGGGTGGTCTCGGTTAGCAGAGAGCTTTCCTCAAAGGAAATCTTAACGAGAAATGTTAGGAAAAGTCGGACGATGACCTGAGACAATGTTGGTTAGAACCCTGATTCATACTGTTTTAGGGGACCGGAATGGGACTATGCCCGACGGGTAGAGAGGTCGAGCGATGCATCTCTCTCATTCCCCATTCTCTTTGAACCAAGTGTGGTATGAGTCTGCTTGGGTCCAATTGCATTTGTGCAAAGTGGAGTAGTTGTAGACCAACGCTAGAAGACTGTTAGGAAGACCCGACTACGAGGAACTCGGACTTCAGGTCGATCTTAGTGGAAATGGCCGGATACTTCCGCACGGGGCAGACTCGAGAAGACCTAGATCGCAAACCCTGTGACATTCCTTGTGAGTGCTAGGTGGCGCTTTCCAGACTCTCTTCACGATGGGCTGCTAAGACGTGTCCCTCAAGTGGACGAGCGGACACGTTACAGTTGGTATCAAAGCGAACCAACGAGACCCAAGGATTACAAGGGGACTTAATGGAGGAAAATAAAGGGAATAAGGGGATAGTCAGGGAAAGGTGAGTGGAATAGAGCAGTGTTTTCTGTTGAAAACATTTCTTTACTCACTTATGGATGCTGGGTTGTAGAGTCACGAAGCATGGAGCAAGTTCTTGGTGTTCCAGGTCATGTTCATGACTGCAATGCATGCTTTGAATCATCGTCAAAGACTTGGCATGATGGATATTCTGGACCGCATCTATAACCCTTCGCCTCTGTATGCGGAGCAGAGATGGACGGGAGACTCAGGAATATACTACATAGCAGCCCACCAACTCGCGTACCTTCAGACCAACTTGAAGAGAATCAAGTGGATGGAGGATTTAAAGATCGTGAAGCTATTTATCTTTGTTGAAGCTCACGTAAATGCAAATTTGCATATTAGCGGTCGGCAAGTCAAGCAGAACAAGTATGTCTATGAAGAGGTGACCCGGGTGATCTCTGCCGACAGGATCAAAGTGTTAGGGTGCTATGAGAAGAACGGGTATCAAAGGAAGGGATACCCCAAGCTTCCTATGACTTACTATTTCCTGAAAATCTATGACCCCACTCCATATTACCATTCCCTCCCTGTAGCCAATTGTAACACCATCTTATTCTCCCCAAACTGATGTATCAATCAACTTGTCCTACTTATCCAAAATAAATGTACTCAAAGGGATATGCCCTCATGAATAAATGAGATTTTTTACAATTGTCTATCTTGATCGTAAATGTTAGCTAAGGTGTTAAGTGATTAAATCACTTGGCTAAAAGCTATGCTAGTCGTATTAACGTAATATGGGGAACGCTTGATAAGTTTTTAACATAAAGAATCTTATTGTCCAGACGCAACCCCAAGCACATGTTCCAAATCCAACTCGTGCACTAAGTCCAACTGTGATTCAAGAGAAGAAGTTCCTTCTCAAACAAATTAAGCCACCCGATTTTGATGGCAAGGGAGGGACTATTCAAGCCGATGCCAAGATCTAGATTGAGTCCATGGAGGACTATTTTGAGGCAGTAGGAACTGCACCTACTAACCAAGCCATGCTTGCCAAACTTAAGCTTACAGGCAAAGTGAGACTTTGATGGAAAGAGTGGTGCAGAGACCAAGTGATCTCAGAGGGGACAGTCACTTGGAATAAGCTTAAGGAAGCTGTGCGAGGAAGGTATCTGCCGCCTGCCTACCACATACAAAAGATGAATGAATTCTATGACTTGAAGCAGCTAGGATTATCCCTTGAAGCATATTATTCGAAGTTCGTTTCACTCCTAAAGTATGCACCCCCAATGGATATGACACAATAGGTGTCAAAATTCTATGTTGAGTTGAATCCACCCATAAACACTCGATTGGAATCAATGCGCCCAACGGACTTGCAAGACACATTACTTCGAGCGAATCCAATCGTCCAAGAACTTAAATCGGGCAATTGTAGCAAAGATGACTATGGAGATCAGGAAAAGAGATGCTATATGTCCTAATCTTTATTTTCATCTTTGTAACAACAATTTGTTGTCATGTCACTGCACAAACATAGTGTGAAAAACCTTAGAGTGCATCATCATCTAGCTTTCTTATTAATCTAGAGATTTAATTTCATATTAGTCATTACTATTAGTGTCCATAGTATGGATGGTTTAAAAATACGAGATCTTTGGACTATTTTAGTTTGTTTTTTTATTTTTTGGATATTATTTCCTGTAAATATCCTCAAAATATATATTAAACTTCTAGAATAGGGTAATATGTAGAAAGTGGCTTTTAGCCAGTTTTGGCAAATCTCACAAAAAAAGTAGGGCTCCAAATTCGTACAATGTGTTATCATAGTTTTTAGGTAGCACTTTGGATGGAAAGAGGGAAGAAGGTGCAATTTGGGAGAATTCTAAATAGGTGTTCTAGAGTTTTATCCCCCTTTTGAAGACAACAAAACCATCATATTTTCAGACTTAGTAGCAGAGTAGAAGCTAGTATTTGGTGTGCATATTTGGGTATAACAGGGAACTCTAGGAGATCTAATGCTTGGAGATTGCTTCGTAGTAGTAGTAGACATTGTCTAGATAATCCAAGAACCATTTGACTTAGAGTTTAGCCATCAAACAATCAACTTATGATTGATGTAATAACTAGAAATTCACAAGACTGAAGTGGGTTTGGAGTCCCATACACGACTTTTGTTTCTTTTCTCAGGTTCTATCAATACATAGTACACCACCCGAGAGAAGTACTTGGGATTCTCCTACCAAGAACTCATCTAAACCTATTGATATTTGGAATTTTTGCACTCTTTCAACAAAGTTTACATGTAATACATGCATAGTCTAAATCATTGAGCTTTGTCTTTATCTTATGTAAAGGCTTTGGCAGACTTAACAGAAGGTCTTATGATTAATTCATGATATATGGATATGTCATAAAGAGAACTTGATTTCTAGCTTTCTTGGGATTCATTTGAATCTCTTGCCTATTATTTTTCTTTGCTTCTATCTCCTATTACCTACTTCCTCTCTCCCATCCTTGGTGGATATGACCTTTTGACTAAAATCCTCCTAATATTGGTGAACCTGACGTGAAATGTTGTCGAAAGGAAAGGCAAGATGGGAGAACCTTCAAGCATAATTTATGGTGATGCTTTATAGTAGTTAGTGTAGAATATGAACATGCTTATGCAGGTACAACAACAACAACAAGTGATGCAGGATTCTACTCAAATAGAAACTATTGTGATGAACACTCTACAAGAAGTAGAGCATGAGATGAAGTTGTTTAATGTTGTAGAAATGTATCTACTTATTTTTATATCTATGCTCAAAAGATGAAGCTCTTTGGGGTGGCTCAACCTGCATGGAGTTGGAATTTTTATGAATCATTGTATATGAATTGAAATTTAGAGTTACTGAATTATACATATAGGATAGTAACTAAGTAGCTTTCAAGAAGACACTTAGGGAAGAATTTTACATTCAAGGCACCAGTTTGATTATTTGCAAGACTTTCCAGGAATGGACTCTAAAACCCAATAAGGGTCTTGGGGGTGCAAAGTTGTTAAGGGAATTTAAAAGTAAATTTAAGTAATTAGATCTTGCAAAACAGCATGCTCTTGCAAGTCAGAAAATTGAATTGTTTTTACAAGCGGCAGATATCCTGAGCTTTAAGAGAAGCTTACTAATTTGTTAGAGGATTGGACTATAGATACAAGGCTTAAAAAAGAGTGGAGGCATATTAAGGATGTTCTTATTACACTAATGAAAAACATAGAAGAAGAGAAAGATTGCATGCATCTAGGTTGTCCACTATTACAGGAAAAATAATTGATGTATCCAATAAGCCACCTACTTCTATGGCTAACCCTATGGCTACACCTATTGTTCCCACTATTATGAAATATATATTAGATAAATTTGTTAAAGGCATGTGGGATCTTCAATTGAAGATTGCAAAATTGGATGAGAAAGGGCAAGAGAAAAGGGGACAAGTAGTAGCCCCTAAACTAGGAAAAAGATGTATATGATGTGATACTTTGCAGTATGAAAGAAAGGATTGTGGTACTGCACTGATGAAAAATCTAGAAGAAGAGAAAGGTTAAATGCATCAAAGTTGCTCGCTGTTACAGGCAAAATAGTTGATGTATCCAATAAGCCACCTATTTCTATGGCTAACCCTATGGCTACTACACGTGTTGTTCCCACTCTTAGGGAAGATATATTAGATGAATTGGTTAAAGGCATATGGGATATTCAGTTGAAGGTTGTAAAATTGGATGAGAAAGGACAAGAAAAAGAGAACAGGCAGCAGCCCCTAAACCAAGGAAAAGATGTATGTGGTGTAATAGTTTACAACATGAAAGGAAGGATTGTGCTACTTATCAAGATACCTTGGCATGACAACTAATCTTTTGAAAAGATGGCAAGATCCATGCACAAGAAAGGAGATTGTTTCTTGCTTTGAATTTTGGAAAGGAAGGTATATAAAAGTTGTTGAAAGACTTGGCTATGTGAAATGCTTATGCGACTGTACATGCTACTAGTTTTGATCTATAATTGGATGGAAATGCCTAGCCAAGTGATCCAAAGGCTACAATATGGACACATGCTTTGTATGCAAGTGAAAAGAGAAAAGCTACTAATATTAAAATGTCTCATGTAGGACAAGACATTTGCGACATGACTAGCTAGGAATCTCTAGTAGATGTATATTCGATGTATGCATATTTAGCAAAAGTGCAAAACATGGATGTACTTGTGGAAGAGAAACAAAAGAGAGATGAAGATAATACATGGACATCTAAGAGAGTGACAAAATGAAGTATGGATAAAGCTACAAATCAACCACCTCCCGATCATGTTATGGAAGAGGTTGGGCAAGAGTAGAAATAGGATAGCAAAGAAGAGGTAAAAAATAAGTGCAAGTAGCCAGGATATAAGGTGCAACATGATATTGAGACAGCCATGGATCTCAAGAAGTTTCTTAAAGAATGGATTTTAAACAATCAGTGGAATTCACCTTTGGAGAGGTGTTTGGCATCGCCAAGCAAGAATTTCATGACAAAATCATTGACATAATTAAGAGGAAACATCAATTTCTTGGAGATACAACTCATGCATTGTTGCAATTTGAAGAGAAAACTAGTCTATTGGGCATTTGGGCTGAATATGAGCATGATGTTAAGTGTAGGTTTATCAATGAAGGATGCTGTTAATCAAGAGTGCATGTGGAAAAGAGAAGTGGCTAAAAATGCATTGTCTTGCAACAATATGCATGATGGAGTAAGACAGATGTAGCAATTTAAAGGGGAAGAGACTCCATGATTTATTCCTTGGGTTCATTACATAAGAAATCACTAGGCAAGGGCTACCACTAAAATAGTAGTGAAAATAGGGGAGCATGAAACTCCTTGTGTTGCTTTGCTTGATGATGGATCTAAGATTAATGTCATTGAGTATGGATTGTATGAGAATGGTGCATGGCCTGTGGACATTGATCATGGTTGGCATATGAGGGCTACAAATAATTATTTGGGGGAGCTATGTGATGCGTGTCTTAATGTAAAAGTAAAAATTCGTGATGTAAAAGAATAGCAACACTACTTTGTGTAAGATGGCTCCTCATATGCAGTGATCTTGGGATAGCCCTATATTACAAGAGTGCATGCAGAAACAAAGGTCCTTAATGATGGTTCTACTTATGTAAGAGTCAAAAGCAAGGATGGAAGGAAAGCAATCCAATTTTTAACCATTTTTGTTAATCATCCTAGGAATCAAGATACGCTTTGAGAGCCTCCTTTTCCTCCAAATGCAAGGGAATTCAAAGAACTAGATTTTCACTAAGCATTGCTATAATGTGGGGCTACAGTAGTGCTGTTTAGAGGATGTACTCGTCTCATGATGAAATGAAGCATGCATTTACTATTAGTTATTCTCAGCTTATAGTAAACAATTCATGTTGGTTTAAGCCTATGGAAGCTATGTGCAAGGCTAAACACATATCTATGAAATGGGTTGTTAAGGAATTGAGAGCCTTTGGGATTGGTATAGCTAAGGCATTTCAGGCCTCTTTTATGGGCTAAATATTGGTGACACTATGGCTGAAATTTCAAAAACCATACATGTAGAAAATAAGGTTGAAAATAAAGTGTTGTTGATATGTTCTTTGGACATGTATGATGTTACATGTAGAAGTTGAAATAGAGTGTTGACATTATGTTCTTTGGACATGTATGATGTTATAGCATTGTTTGCTTAGCAAGAAGGATTACAATGGCCTAAAGCAATTGTGGAGATAAAATATAAGACGATTAACAAAAAGGTAAAACCGGTTGCTTTGCCACTTCCACCAAATAGGGAGGGTTTGTATGAGAGAGCGTTAAGGCAGGCAAGTTTACGGGATCCTAAATATATAGGTCATCAATTTACAGCTAAAACATTATAGAAACTGAAAGTTGGTACAGAACGGTTTATTTTTCCTATACTGAAAGAGACTATTTTATGTAGATGTTGGTTAGGCATAAGAAAGCATTTTCATTTCAATCAACTAAAAAAGGTTTATGTGGATCCGAATGTTGTCTCTCCTATAGTAATATTTATTGTGCCACATGTACCATGGAATTTGAGGCCTATTTCAATGATGCCTGAAGCTTACTTATCAAAGCTAATGGATTTGCTAAATAAAAAGCTACAATGAAGATCTTGGATCCCTCTTCAGTGTTGTACTCAAATCGTTAGTTTATTGTGCCCAAAAAGAATGGGGCTTTGAGATTTATTCAAGACATGTAACCATAAAGTGACCATAAGAAATGCGAGTGGTGCAAGTCTTGTGGTTGATGAATTTGTAGAGGCTTTTACATGCAAAGAAATCTATTCTTTGGATGATCTTTACTTGGGGTATGATTAGTTTCAGGTTGTAGTTGAGAGTAGGGATACCATAACCATGAAGACTCCCTTGGGATTAGTACGAATGTATACTCTCTTACAGAGTGCAACGAACTCAATGGCACACATGACAATGCTATGAATAGGATACTTGGGGATTTTATACCATAGTTGATGATGCTCTTCTTGGATGGTGTTCTAATCAAAGGTATGATGTAGATGAAAAGAATGAAGACATGGATGCTTTTGGGTCCATACAATTTGTTGCAGACCATATTGTTGATTGTGAAAGAAGTTCAACGCATCTAGAAGAGGTGCATTTATCTCTTTCTAGAAAAAAGTCAGTCTTTGGAGTTGAAGAGGTTTTGATTTGTTGGGCATATGTGTGGGCCCTATGGGAGAAGACCATCACCAGTGAAAATAGATGGGATTGATAGAATGCAAGATATATGCATGAATATATCCAAGGTGCATAGATTCTTGGGTGCATGTGTGTTCTATTTGATATGGATCCCTCACTTTGCACATGTAGCTGATGCTCTATATCAGCTCTTAAGGAAAGTTCATAGGTTTTACTAGGAAAGGAAGCATAAAAAAGCCATAAAGAAATTGAAGCGGCTCTTGAAATTTACTTCTACATTGAGAAAGGTTGATTATTCACATGGGAAGCATATAATTATTATTGTAAATATGAGCCCAATTGGGATTGGATGGGCAATCAGGCAAGATGATGAGAAATGGAAAATATATGAAATTTGGTTTGTACTAAAGTATTGATCAAATGGTAGAGAAGGTATCCATAAGTAAAAAGAAAAATATGGGGAACTGTGACAGCCCTTAAATGTGATAAGGAGGATCTGATGGGTGCTCATGTAGAAATAGAGTTTGATTCCTTTGCCGATATTGGGTAAGATTACTAATTGTGCTACTACCTTGGACATTGCTATGCTATAGTGGATTGCATACATCAAATCTTTGAACTCTGAATTTTAGCATATTGCAAGAAGAGATAACCGGGTGTGGCAAACATGTTATATTGAGTGAGAATGAAGATGGGATGATGGATGAGGAGGAAGAAGATGACTTTCTTGCTGCTAAAAATGATGTTTTTTTTTTGTAGAACTAAATTGGTAGTTGTTGTAACTACATGTACAACTTTCATTAATGCAAGGATAACATTAAATGCAGTAAGTACAGTAGCTAGTTTGTCAAGTACAAGTGTTGTAATAGTGAATTCAGTAATTCAAGGAGTTACTACAGCACTAAGAGAAGCTTGGATAGCAAAGAGAAAACACTTTAGATGCTATGTATCTTGTGTAGAAGTGCTCCTAGAAGACAAATATGTAGGAGAGTGACTGAGAATTGGTCAATAACTCAGCATATTAACAAAGATAGAAGAGTGGTTAGATGAGGAGTTTAAGAAGATCAAGAGGAAATCCTATGGGTTTTCTTAAAAGATTGATACGTGTCAAAACATGCTAAGAAGAAATAGGGTATGCCATTGCGAGTTTTGGGTGATAGAGCTTCACAAATAAATGTTATCTAGGAATTTGATGAAATCTTAAGGGTTGGGGCCATAGAGGCATTTAGGATACTTTTGCAAAAATCAAAGAAAGATATTGGTGGTAGGGTGCATGTATAAGGATATTGATCACTTTGTGGAAACATGTACGACTTATCAAATGTATTCATCTGTGAGACATCGGGATGGATTGGATGCAACCCACATATCTCTTATCTCTTCATTTTAAGTGGGTGGTGGATTTAGTCACGATGCCTACATGTCTTTGGAAAATGAGATATCTTATACTTTCCTATGATGACTTGGCTAACCAAGTGGAAGGGAGAGCTCTACAAACCAAGATAACAAATACAAAGTGTACTTTTCTATTAAAAGAGATATTTTGTCAATATGGTAGTTTGGAAAAAATTACAACAGATAGGGGTAAACTGAATGCAGATGAAGCCCATGATTTCTTTGTATGGTTGGGGATAAAGCTTGATTTAACTTCATCTTATAACCTTGAAGAAAATGGAAAAAGTGAAAGAGGTCACCCACTATTGTGAAGGCATTGACAAAATCATGTGGTGGGAAGGTAAAAGAGTGGCCATGATTGTCCCTTGTGCATTGTGGACTGATAAAACAACTCATAGTGCTATTACAAGATATATGCCTCTGTTGAATTGATGTATGATAAAAAACCTATCATGTCGATAGAAGAGATGACAGCCACATGGAGTGTGCTATCTTGGGAAGAGGAGCTAAATCAAGAGTAGTTGTTGGCCTTAAGTATTAGAAGGTTGGAAAGAAAATAAAAAGACATAGAGGAAACAATTGGAAAGTTAAGGGTAGTAAGGATATAGGATAGAAAATGATTTGATAAAAGACATAGATTGAGACCCAAAACCATACAAGATGGGGATTGGGTGCTAGTTTATGATAGCAATTTGGAAAACCAACATAGACCTATGCGTAAAGCCTTGTTGAGTGTTGAAATGACCTGTTTTTTGGCTGATTTTTGTTGTTTTTGAGAGCTGAATGGTTGATTTTATGAGATGATTGATTGGTTTGGAAGTGGTTTGAGAGTGTTTTGGATGATATTGATTATGTTTTGGAAGTTCATGATGTTTATTAGTAGAGATATGAGGTTCTGTGATGTTCTGATATGTTCTGATTGGTTCTGTATACCTTCTGTATAGCTTCTATTTTGTTCTGATTGTCTTCTGTATGAAGCATGGATTGATGATTGATGAAGATTGAGATCTTGTGAAAGCTTATTGAATAGTTTTTGAGAGTTTGGAATGGTTTGAGTATGAGTTATGAGGTTTTGATGACCTTCTGTAACCTTCTGTAGAGCTTCTGTCTCTGTTCTGTAACTGTACTGTAGTTGTTCTGGTGCTGTACTGTGACTGTTCTGTATGCTTCTGTATGTATTTTGTAGAATGTATGAGTAGCTTGGGAAAGTTTTCTAGCCTTGGAAAGAGATGAATACAAGTGCAAAAGAGCTAAAAGAAGTGAAAGAAGTAGCTGCTGAAGACTCAAGTAAAGACTGAAGTGAAGTGACAGTGGTGAGCTACGAAAGGACACTGTAGTGGCTCTGGTGACTCTTCATATCAGACATACCTCTTGGGAGGGGTATCCACGACCTAAGAAGGATTATTGAGAGTGATTATGAGAGATTGTAGTGAGGATATGATGTATGATTGATGGAGAGAGAGAGAGAGAGAGTCAGAGATAGCCACTTCTACTAAAACAGAGTGATTGTATATGAGAAATTGAGAGAGAAGACTATGAAGATATTGAAGATGAATACTATGTGATGTATTTCCATTCAAAGATGGTGTATTCCTTTGCTTTCTTTGTTATATTGATGGATTTTGTGAAGATGTTGAAGAATATGGTTGATTCTATCAAATCCGTGGGAGATCTGCATGATACTGCATGAAGATTTGTTGTGCCTGGTGTTCTTTTCTGCATTGTGATCATATAAAACCTAATAAAAAGGCTTGTTGATGTTACAAGATAGATTTTCTTGCAAGAGAATTCCCTTTTCCTTGGTGTTTCTCTTGGGGCTCCAAGCCTCCAGATGATGGTTCAGACCCTATATGGTAAGACATGTGTTTGATACTTATGCATTAAATAAGATGGATGGGACAACCATAAGAATTCTGGTAACAAGGAAAATAATCAAATTATTCAAGAGGTTGGAATCTACTATCTATGAGTTGCTAGAATTGGATGAAAATAGTAGCCATGATACAAGGGCTAGCCAAGAAGATATGGAAGATGAAGAAGCAAAGGATATGGTTGCTGAGGGTGAGGAGAACTCTGAATCTAGTGACAACTAGGACTATGGCACATATTGGAGAATGTGCAAGTCCAAAGGGGGTGGATGTCAAACCACTACACAGACACACCGTGAAGAACCCTAGAGTGCATCATCATCTAGCTTTCTTATTAATCTAGAGAGTTAATGCCATATTAGTCATTAGTGTTAGTCTCCATAGTATGGATGGTTCAAAAATATGGGGTATTTGGACCATTTTAGTCTATTTTGATATTTTGGCCATTATTTATTGTAAATATCCTCAAAAGGAATAGTAAACTTCTAGAATATAATGATATTTAGAAAGCAAGTGGCTTTTTAGCCAATTAAGAAAAATCTCATAAAAAATAAGGGCTTCGAATTCGTGCAGTATGCGATCATAGTTTTCAAATAGCAAATAGCACTTCATATGGAAATAAGGGAGAAGAAGCGATTGAGGAGAATTCTAAACAGATGTCCTAGGATTTTACTTCCCTTTTTCCGAGCCAAGGGAACAATTAGATTTGCAGTCCAAGTAACAAAGTATAAGCTAGTGTTTGGTGCACATTTTTGGATTTAATAGGGAGCTCCAAAAGATCTAATGATTGGAGATTTCTTCCAAGTAGTAGTAGGCATTGTCGAGATAATCCAAGAACCATTTATCTTGGAGTTTAGCCACACCATCAAACGATTAGCTTATGATTGCTATAATAACTAGAAATACACAGGACTAAAGTGTGTTTGGAGTCCCATACAAGACTTTTGTTTCATTTCTTAGGTTCTAGCAATACATAGTACTCTCGAGAAAAGTACTTAGGCTTCTCCTACTAAGTATTCAAGCATATTCCAATGGATATAGGGATTTATACTATTGCTTATAGAAAAAAACCAATATATATATCCATGTTTACTATCTTGTCAAATATGGAGTACTATATGACCATATATAAAATCCATCATGAAGTATGCAAAAAAATCTATTACTTATCATAATAAATTTGAACAAAGTACTTAGAATTTGTATAAACCAATGAACATAGTACTAAGCCTCCAATGAAAGCATTTTGAAAATTCTTGTGATACAATAACAACAGATGAATATATTTAAATCTAATAATAGTAATATCAATGATATAATGAAATCTATGTAGGAATTAAAAGTACTAATTCTAAATGAAGGTGAAACTCAATGTATATCTATATATAAAGTAAAAGGTGATGAGATCTCTAATCAAAGATCTCATCCATGCATAATTCATCCCCTGTCTAATGCTACAATAAGAAAGAGATATAGATTACAGGTAATCGAGAAGGGAATACAAAATGCAAGTATATAAGCATATGAAAATCTATTACCTCTCTCCATGCACATGTAGGCTCTCCTAAAGTGTCATAATCTCGAGACACATTGCATACTTTTCTCCAATTTGGTTAATGTATGACTAGTTTTTAAACTAGAGTTTTTTAAACTAAAAACACAATAGATACACAATAAATATTAGGAAAAATGGATAGGTTATTTAAACAAGCTTTAAAATCTAAATCTAAAATAAATAAAAATTAAAGAAATATACTGAAAATTCTATCTAGAGACCCAACCATCACTTCCAAGGTATGATGATGAGCCAACTATAGCTTTCACACATGCCTCCTCCTTTTGATACCTCTACTTGTTAGGATTTTTCTTACTTTTTGTAGTTATATTCTTGCATTATCCTCGATCAAGCTAGTTAAACTTTTGTAACCCATTACCATAGGCATGGCATGTTTCTAAATGAAGATAGGAGAGGTGTTTCACAATACAAATTTGCATGTAATTATCAAAAAATTTATATGTGGTAGCAAAGTGCTACAAAAACTCCTCATGGATAGTGCTTACAATATAATCCATTTTCTTAAGGTTTTTATCTTTCTATTTATTTACTATGCGATATTTGTATGCCTACACAACAAGCTTGTGTAGCTTGGCAATGATTCTCCTTCATTCATTATTCATGATGAGCTGACCTACATGGTGGTCAATCAAGTATGAGAAGTTGGAATGAGTCACAGATATCATGAGCTTTTGGAGTATAGAAGACAATGAGGGGTGATCACTAACAAGAGGACTAGCCTAATGAGAGATGGGATCAACAAACATAAGGATCTGGATGGGGATGGGAAAGTAAGAGCTTGAACCAAGATAGTAGTACCAAACCTTGGAGGCAAGTGCAGTGTCCCTCCACCTAATGTGACAGTAGGTGAAGAAGGTATTGATAACCCAGAGGACAAAGGGACCTGAGACAAGACACTTCAACATGCAATGACGAGGGAATGGTCTTTGCTAAGATAAAGGCCATGGTCATGATAGAGAGATAGCAACATCAGTTCTACAATAACAAATTAATACATTTAGTTTTTGTCGAGACCTAAAATGGGCTCGTAGCTCTCCCATTCTCTAAGCTCACTCTTCGACCTCACATAACCAACCCCCATTACTGATAAGCTAGAGGATCTTTCTTGACACTAAAAGACTATGTTTTGGTATTCCACTACCTATCTAATTTCCTACACCAAACTCCAAGCTAGAGTGCCCAACATAAGGTGTCTAGTACACCACATATACGAAACACAAGCTCCTTTCCTTATATAAGTGTAATATCTAGTTAGGGATTGGCCTACTAATCCTTGTCTTTTTTACAAATCACTACACATACTTTGCTCTTCCTTACCTCAAATCTCTTATGACCCATAAATATTGATAGCTTGGTTGCATCTCATACACTCGATCAAGGAAAGATAATTTCCATGTGTTGGTCTGTACAAAAGAATGTTTGAATGCATGATGAGAATAAAATGTGCTCAAGTATCTTTATTATGAATAACAAAGTGAAAGTGTAGCAATCATTCTTTCCATTTTCTTTCATGAATATAATCTAATATTGGGGTCTTGTTTCACAAGCTCAAAGACATTAAGTTTTCCTAACTTATGCTACCCTCGAGTGTACAAATAACATATGACCTTCCTACTAATGAGATGCATCATAGTTTAGAATAATTAAGCAAGATTTTTCAACCTTTTGACTCGTTACTTCATTTGGTTTACAATAAATGGCACCATGGCCACCCCCATGCTACTGAAATGCTTTATTCCGAGCCTAAAAACCCTAGTTTTTATGGTTTTCAAAGTTGTAAATGGATTACATCTATATATTCTAAAACCCTATGCTATTCTTAGCATTCCACTAGTTATTTGGTATTTTTGTGATTTTTAGTTTTTAGTTTTTCTCTACTTTTTACATATTTATCAATAAAAATAAAAAAATAACAAAGTAAAAATTTCAAATATTGAAAATTAAGAGTTAATATTTATTTTTCTCCCTCTAAAGATATTTTTATTTCATCTTTGTTTACTATGAAAATTAACAAACTTACTCATAGAATGCTTTCACCCCATAACGTGCATGTTGCCTCGTACAAGAACCAAGGCCACTAATGCTCTTGCAATTTGCTAATGCCCTTGGAAGATTCCCATATTCTTCAGCAATGTGTCATGATCATTCTTCATTGCATCCAATCCATCTCTCATTCTCACTCTCCCCATCTCCCTCTCTCATAAGAATAAGCATTTTGAAGATAGAGGAGCACAGAGAAAGACTAAAATTCCCACACGAGAGAGAAATACTAAAAATATAGAATGCTCATTTCTTCAAATCAACCCAAGAAATTAGTGTCATCATGTAGATAACAATAACAAGTATGCTTTATTTAGGTAATCAAAAGTGCAATGTGAGGACGATTACAAAGAGAAGGACCAAGGATGATGGAGCCATCATGGTGCCCTATTTTCTATGTTTTTTTTATCCTCTCTCTCCACAACTTTTTTTTTCAAAGAGACATATCCTTTACAAACTTAACCCATGTCCACTTAAAAATTGGTCCATCTCTTCAAATGTTGGCTACTTTTTGGACCTCGGTTTCCCAACAACCATTCTCCTCATGAATTAAGGTCTTTAATATCAAATTTGACATCAAATGCACAAAATTAATGAGTAAATGATGCCTAGATACTTGTTCAGTGTGTAGACTTGATTTTGCTCTCTGCTCTATCTTTAGCTTAAAAATTCCTTGCACCTTAAACCTTAAACACTCCATACCATGAACCACTTTTAAGCTAAAAATCTTCATTTTATGCCAAGATCACCTTCCAGATCTACTTAAAAAGTCATAAAATCTTGTAAAATGCATTTTTAAATCTACATCTCATCATTGGAAACTATAGGATGACCTAGCCCATTGAATCCACAAGCAAAACTTGCTCACACAACACAAAACATGAAAGCACAACTGACAAGCAAAGAAACAATAATAAACCAAATAAAAAAGTGAACAATCATCCCCACAAACATGGATCCAATGGTCAAGATTAGGACCAAGAAACAAGGGTCCCCCCAAGGAAATGACCCTCAATAACTATTGCTACTATTAAACACTCGTGAGATGACTGAAATGATATCCTACCCCAACTAGATAGACACTTAGGAAATAACCCAAGCTCATGTAAGCATGTACACAAGCACTAGCAAGAGGCCGAATCTGACTCCCTATCCCTCAAGACCTAGTAATGATAAAATATAAAAATACTAAGGTAAATATTCCCTTAAATAAAATTTTCCATCATCCCATCATCATATATAATCTTTTCTCCTATTTCTTTTTTGGTGGGGGTGTCTTATCTGCCATTTCTTTTACTATACATCCCAAGAATATCAAGGCTTTGCTCTAGGGATGGTCTGGGGCCTGACTCAAACCCAAGAACTTACCGGAACCTTGCAAGGAGACACACAATTTATATATGATTACTATTCTTTTTTCCTCTTCTAACCCTAAGATTAGGTTTTATCCCGAGGAAGACAAGGGATTAGCCTATAGTCCTGTACTTAGGAACCTATCAAGCCCTCACGACACAACAAGTATCTTTTAGCAATTTTATTTTTGTCTTTTTTGGAGCTTGCAAAAAATTTTAGCATGTAGGCCGTACTCAAAGCCCAACCAACCCCTCACTCACTAGGGAACTTTATCATCATGACAAGAAATCAACCTAAACACTTCTATCTAGGCTGGCTATCTTACAAAAGAAAGGCAACCCCCTATTCACCACATCAAATGGACAAAAATGACATCTAAGATCATCCTCTAAGAACCTTTAAGTGAGAAATTAGCAATTGAGGCATCCCACTCAGCAAATGGATACTCAATCCCTAGCCCAACTCCTGGCCCTAGATCTATGGAGAAGAATACATAAGTGACCCCTAGCCTTGACTCTCAAAACATAAAGCAATAACCAATAAGAAACAAGGTGATAGAGACACGGTGTTGAAGGATCCATGTTGTCATACAAAACACATTCTTTGACTACAAATGAACTAGCCTACAAAATAACACTAATTAACAAATTACAAGTTAAAAGCACATGCACCAAGAAAGATATTATCTAGCCCTCTTGGCCTAATGAAATATAACAAGAAAGAACCTACCTCAGCAAAGCAATGCTGAGCTAAACCCTTGATTCTCATAGAAACTCATATAAAGAACCAAACCTAGACCAAGGGATAGGCCCCTTAGGCCCTACACTAGATGTATCAAGTTATTAGCCAAACCCCCTACATAAATAGCAAGAGATGTCTGACAAATATGCCATTGAATGATTCATTGCATCCACAAAAGTATCAGAAGGTATTCTATCACCACTTGACTCATTACTTATACTTACCATTGGTGGTGGCTAAAGTGGGACATGTTAGGAAGCATTCCCAAAGTAGCTTGACAAGACCTAAAATGGTCTCGACACTAGCTCTATGGCATTAGCCAGGCCTCTACTACTCACCTCAAACCACCCCACACAGCCTCATGGCTAGGATTATCTAAGGGATCTACTATCCTAACCTCTGATACAAAACTTTTGCGCTTGTATGATTTTGTAGTCCAACGGATATCCTTCCCCACACTCCTCAAGGGGAGTCCGTAAACATATTGGTGTTATGCACCACATAAGTATATACAAAGGGAGCACCTCTCGGTCATTACCATGGTTCTACTACGGCTCTCCTACACCTTGAGGATTGGTCCCAAGATGCGCCATGAATACATAAAACACTATTTTGATTGATCGATCCAAGAGATAATAGATTGTCCTTATTGAATATTTCCCAAGGAACTAAATCTCTAACCCTACATCTTAGGGCACCTCACACTCTCAACGTAGGTCATCACTCATACAAACACGTAGGATGATACTATACGGTGTGTGCAATGAGATTGTGTATGGCTATTGCACTCAAACAAGTTTATTCATTAGCAATCAGCATTGTGAAAGTGTAAAAACAATTCTTTTCATGCTTTTCTTCTAATCTGCGATTGCTGTGTTGCTTAGGGCTAATACCGAGCATTCTTGTGCTACTAGAATCTTTTAATTTTAGACAACAACGTACCCTACATGCCATGCATCATAAACCATCATAATTCAACATACTTTAAACACTCAAGAACCCCCTTCTCCCTATTGTTTAGAGTTATGCATTCGTTGGTAGGTTTAAGGCATATTTTTAATGTATTTTTCTTTTATGAAAGCAGTAAAAATCCACTTTAACATAGAGATAGGGCTGAAATGAGGTTAAGCCTCATGCTTCAGATCTACCGTACATTCACAAATATAATTTATTTTTCTTATTTTTTAGATACGAAAAACCTATTTTTTTCATTCATTCTTATTTTTTTGCTCTTTATTTATATAAAATTACTAATATTTACTTATTTACTGGTTTATATTGATTGATCTTACTATTAATTATTTTCTTATCGTATTTCAATCCATAGGAATAGCATACACATGACAAAACCCCAAAAAATGTATAATTTTCCTTAAACTGCATAGTTGTGAGTTTTGCATGTTTAGCATAAAATTATTATACGACTAATTTTTATTGATTACTTCTACATGGCTGATAAATCAAAGCATTGCTAACCAAATACAATAATTTACAACCATTTCCAACCAAAAGTTATCATAAAACAATAAAAACTTTGACTTACTCAATGAAATCGTGTCTTATGACGTACGTATTTCGAAATCGGAGGCACGTGATGCTCTTCAATAGCCATTGATGATCTGTCCAACCTCAATTTACATCCCTTTGCACTCCCACATCATGGCACAATCAAAATCTTTCATCTTAGCCCACCCCCTTCTCTCATACACTAATCCACGAGAACATACAACGAGAGGAGAAAGAAAGACTAAAATTAGATCTTTTCATTCAACGCATCATTTTCTAATTGGTTTAGAGTGATAGATGGTGAAGAAATCAAATATCTTACTGCCTGAAGCTTGCCTTTGATGATCAGCAACAACAAGAAAATCATTAAAAAATGGCATTTTTGGGGGCACTGAAAAAAATGGTATTCCCTCCCCCCCCCCCCCACGTTTCATATTGTGACTCTTGGCTCCTCATAAGCTTAAACCAAGCTTAAGTTTTAACTTTAGAAAAAATAGTTTCAACTTTTCTGTTTACACTTGGCAAAGTGGTTTTTTTGTCAAATAGAGGCCGGAACGAACTCCTATTCGAGATCCAACTGGACGGCCGGCTTTGTGACATCAAAATCTATAAAATTGGCCATCGTCATGCAATTTTTAGCTCTTGGATCACATAGTTGCTTTATAACACCAAACCTTGCGAGGATCAAACGGACTCCGATCGACAAACTGAGACTTGCATTGGGTTCCTTCAAACTCCATCTAGCAAAACTCCAACTCATCGATCTACAACCATTTCATTTTTCATGAAAAATTGGTCTTTTACGAACTTCACTCTTCAAAATTGGCTCTAAAGATCTGCTCTCATAGGCCTGGGCTAATATCATCAGGTAATTATTGTAAAGGACCCACGTGACCACATTTGAGAAATAAAACTTCACCAAAGGTGTAATTAGCCAATGAATCTACAAAGTGATCCCACTGATAGGGAATCATTTGACAAGTCACTGACTCAAAAGTCTCAAGCATGTCCAAAGACTACATGATGGTACATCTACAAAATAGGGTCCCTCATACTATAGGTTTCATTCAATTGGTTGATTACTAATTGCTAGTCATGTTTCACTAATAAATGATGAATGCCACCCACATTTGGTTAATTTAGCCCCATGAGCAAGGCCTTGTATTTTTCCGTGTTATTAGTAAAAGAGGTACCTAAGTAAGCTCCCATTTTTGTGATCACTCTACGACGGGATCTTTAATGACCACCCCTATACTCACACACTTGGCGGGCCCTCAAGAAGCTTCATAAAAATACAATGTATAGATCAAGGTGTCATTAATGTACCATGCCATATAGATCAATCTACTTGTATTATAATAATCAAAGTATAACCTAGAAAAAGGGTGGGTGTGAGGTATAATTCCTCCTTCCTCACTCACTAAACTCGATGGGAATGCTAAGTGAGAACCCTATGACAATGGTAGCAATATACCTTAATGTCTCATGTAAAATATCTATCTAGCCATTCAAAGATGGGATAATGCTTACTCCATCAAACGACTTTGCCTTGGTGATAGCATTGCTCTAAATATAGATACTCAAGATAAGGAATGACTATTCCCATCCGATTACCTTTGGTACACTCTGTAAGTCTAAGCTGGATCTTGGGAGACCTACAAAGACACCAAGTCATTAGTCAGCACCCTATACATATTAAGGCTTCAACCTATTGAAGTTTCCTTTAGTATTAAACTCTACCTCCTCTTACAAGACTACTAGAAGGGCTATATAGCCATTCTTTCCTATGTGAATAATTTTATAAGGTATTCAAGATTCAGAGGGAGAGAGACACACAAAGACATGGAGTTGTAATTAAGAGTAGTAAACTCTTCTTCTCATTATTCCATAATGCTTACTAAAGTCTAATCACACATAACTTATAAACATACTAGGTCATTAACTAATTGTACCACTAACTGTGGTTGACATACATGTAGAGTGACATCTATCCGATTCATGTCAATGATACTGATCACAAGCTTGATTCTTAACACTCCCCCTTAAGCTCAAGCTAACTATTGTACTCCAAGTAGCTCCCTGAAATGCACAAACTTCTCTTTACCAATTGATTTGGTAAAGATATATGCTACCTGGTCTTCTGTCTTCACATGGAGTAGATCAAAATCTTTCCAACAAGTACCATCTCCCTAATAAAATGATAATGAACTTCTCTGTGTTTGGATCTAGCATGATATACGGGGTTGTTAGCCAGCATCACACTACTGAGATTGTCATAATGTGTGACAAAACATGGATCTAGAGCATAGCACTAACTATGGAGGACAGAAGTCGGTAACAAGACTCATCGTGACATGGATAAGATGGAAAACTATTGCTTAAGTGAATTAGGTTTCAAGATGTATGCTTGGACTCATAAACACAATCTTAAGCTGACCATGACAAAGACACAGAATGAAATACAAAGTACAAATAGCATTGCATTGAAAAATTAACCAAGTACATGTCTTTATAGCTTTTCAGCTTCTCCACTCTCCTCACTATGCATATGGGATTCAGGACATCTCTTCCTGGAGCATACATCATTTGTTATTTCTCAACATCCCCCCTCAAATGATGAGTCCCTACAATTATTGAAATTTTCCCCCCTACATGCTAACATGGCTCGAGAGACTAGCTCATAAGCGATCTAGTCAAGTTCAAACTTGAGACTGTACATCTTTGACAAGGGTTTTTACAAAGAAAATCCACTATGGGAACACATTCCTTAGAATAATCTGCCAGAGTTGTTGATGGTAGTGGAAGCATCTTCTTCTTCTTCTTCTTCTTCATTCATGAATTGACTTTAATGGTGGTCATTCTGCATCTGTTGTGCTCTTTTCTTGTGAAAACATTCACTGGCAATATGGCCAATCTTACCACAATAATGACATGTCATCCGACTTTTGTTGTTAGTGTTGAATCCTCAACCTCTTCCTTTGGGTCCAGCAGCTCCTTTGGTGTATAAGAGATTTTCCCTATATGATGGGATACCATATTTTGCATTCTTGTTTTTTTGTTTGTTCTCTTCATCAAGAAGAGAGTGCTCAATATCTTTAAGTGAGAGACTGGGAACATTACTTAGTGTTGAAACAAGGTTCTCATATGGTTCGTGATTAACACTGGCAAGTAGCACTGTTATTGCCTCATCCTCATCAATGTTCTTTTTAAGAGTCACTAGCTGAGTTTTAAGGCTCTTGAACTTATTGATGTGTATAGTCATAGATGAATTGTCTTTTACATCCAACTTATAAAATTGCATACGTAATTTTATCTTCGAGTTCTTTGCTTGTATACCAAAGATCTTTTCAAGTTCTTCCCATTCTTCCTTTGCATCCCTAATGCCAAAAATATGATGTAATACATCATCGGATAGACCCCAGGCAATAGTACCTAGAGATTTGTTGTTCATCTTCTTCACATGCCATGATTCTCCCTATGAGCATAGGGCTTTTGAAGTTTATTACGCAAGCCTACTTTCCATCAAATCTTAGCTCAAATCATCAATAGGGTGCATTGCTAGAAGGAAAAAACCAGTCGGGCTGAGAACCCTAATCACAATCCACCATACCCAAAAGTGACTAAACTTCATTTCTCACCTTATTTTCTTATCTTTGCTAGTTAGAAGGCTCAAGGGACCCCTTGCAAACTCAATGCCACTGATTAATCAACAAGGAGGACAAGCCTTTGAGGATTTTTGAAGAGTTGGAAGAATCAAGTCAACAACATCTAGCTCAACAAGGAGACAACATCAATAGTATCTCTTGATACTCAATTAGTGTCTCTTGACACGTGTATTTAACTCACTCATGGATTCGCTAATTTTACCTCAGATGCTCAAAAGTTCATTCTCAACACTTGTAATGATTTAAAGCCCTATTGATCAAATCCATTTGTAAGTCTCAATTCCTTTGTAAAAGGTTAGACACTGCTCGAGTGTCCTCGTGGTAAGACCTCCTTCTAAGATGATTGAAGTGGAACAGATAGCAAAGTTTAATGGTGAAGGCTTTCATGCGTGGAAGGAGAAGACCATGTACCACCTTATGCAGAAAGACTTGTGGGACTTGTTTGAAGAAGATGCAAATGATAAGAAAGAAGATGCTGTAGAAGACCGGCCTAAAATAAAGTCATGAAAAAGGCCGAGAACTGTTTCTGGCATGTCTCATGAATGGAAATTCCGCTTGTTTTCCAAACTGACAAATAGAGCGTGCATATCCAAGATCAGTGTACTTGAACTTTGGCAAGGCAAGTACAACCTCTTTCTACTACATATTTTTCAGCTTCTGTACATTAACATGAGTGATGCATTTGTGCTAGATTTCTACATCTCAAACTACTCCATTATCATGGGCAACCATGGCTACCTTCAATTCCTAGATAGATGCATCCAAGGTAAACATTCTACCATCTCTCTTGCCTCTGGCAAGAGATCAATTTATAGCCATTTCCGTATTCTTCAATAAAACAACCATCCCTGTTAAATCTAACTTGCAGATTCTGTTATGCTTTCTGTCCAACCGATAGTAAATTCTTGGTAATAGAAAGTACATGTAGTACATCATGTAGGCTCTTCTTTCTACCATTAGGCAATGAGCAATAGAACCACACCTATATGTTGAATATCATGTTACGTATCATCACCAGTACATACAAATCCATGAGACTCTACTACTAACTCATCAAACCATTTTCCATGAGGAGTCATATGATTGGATGCTCTTGAGTCTATGTACCATTTCTCATCTTTGCCTTTCTTAGGCATATTCTTTGATACATGGTGCATAGCAAACAGTCTATCTCCCTAGTCATCCTGAATACCACTGGAAGATGCATAATGTCCATGTTGCCTGCCTTTTGCCTTCATATCAGCTTGCTTTTTATGGAAATCCTTCGCAATATGCCCATATCTTCCACAATAATGATCGTTTTCCTTGCATATTTGAGCTATGCCAAGCATTTTGCTACTGTTGTCCATGCTTTTTTGAGTGTCTCCTCAACCCCGAAAAGCTCCACGAGATCTACCACCTCTACCTCGCTGACGAGAGTAAAAGACAATGTCTCTACCCTGAGATGTGCTTGAACTTGTATTTAAGCCAAGATTTACTTCTTCATGTAGCAGTAGTGCAAGTAACTCATCCCAATCAGGGGGTTCTGTTCTCACAAAAATGGACATATCAAATGCCTTATACTCCTTGCCTAACCCATTCAATGTCACTGCAATCATATCATCCTCTGAAACATGTGATCCAATAGTAGCTAGCTAGTCAACTATGGTCTTTATTTTCGTCATATATGCTTGAATGCTCTTGCCATTCCTAAATATGTTATTGAATTGCTACTTCAGCTGTATCTTCCTTACATGCATAACATCACCATAATTCTTCATGATTGCATCCCAAGCATCCTTCAGGGAATGGTAACTAGTAATCTGCATAGCCATCGCATCAGAAATGCATAAAGAAAACCAATGCAGTACTTTAATAGCTCTTTCCAACCACTGTCGATGAGCTCTCCGTTGTTCTTGTGTCCACCAGCAAGTTCCGTTCAGACAATTCGAGTTCACAGCTTCAGCCTCCTACATAAATCCCAATAGCCTATGCCAATCAAGAAAATTTTCATCCTAAACTTCCATAGAGAAAAGTTTTTGTTGTCGAGCTTCTCTCCCACAATTTGAGCAATATTTTCAGTGCCTTGAGCATTTGCCATATTTGCAACTAAGGTATTCAATGCTATATGCAATCTGTAAGTAATTGATTCCCTATAATTTAGGAATAGAATTTCTACAGTTCAGGAACAGTCTTCCTGCAGTTCAGGAAGACTGCTCCTAAACTGAAATAGATTTTCTACACTTCAAAAACAGTCTTCCTGCAGTTTAGGAACAGTTTCCTGTAGTTCAAGACTAGTTTCCTACAATTCTTCAGGTAGAGTTTCCTGACAACCTGGTTGCTGTAAACTGTATTCAAGCAATGAAAAAAACACAGTCAACTGAGCATAAGCCGATCTCAAATCAGCTCAAAACATTCTATGGTAGTAACAAAATATCCCGGCAACAAACTATATCCATACAAGCATCAATAGATACATAGAGCTGATGCTGACAGTCACTAGACTTTCCCATAATTTATGATAGGCAAGTAGCCTGTTATGACCAGCAACATAAATTCTGCAATAATCAGGGCATTCTCAACTCAAAAAATATCCTTAAACCACCATAGACATGTTCCAATACATTGGGGATTCAATATGTGACCAAACAAGCATCAAAGTTTGTATTGTATGCAAGTAGTAGTTCCAAATAGTTTTGCCACGGGTTGTTTACAACTAGTCAACTGCTATAACATCAATATTTTCTATGCTAAAACAAGAGTATTCAAACCTCAAAACAGCCCCAAAACATCTTATTCAGTTACCACTCTATGCAAGAGTTTATATATGTCCAACCGACCAGAATAGACTGCATTTATGTCAAGTGAAGATGATAGGTATCCTTTTTGCAGACAATAACCAATCAATACCCTGGTATAACCAATAGCAAATTAGGCCAAACTTTGGGCTTTCAACACTCACAGTATCCCAAAAAGCATCTACCACTCAAGTGGTATGATCCAAGCATTTGTCTCAGTAGCAAATAAGCGTGACACATACTTCAACCTTGTAGGTAAACCGTTTTCAAATTTAGGACAGCAACTAGTTCACTGTTTCTAGCCTGCAAATAAGCTCCAAAGGTGAGCATTTTACACTCCAATATCATGCTCAAATTCATGAGAATAAGGGCATATGCATTGTTAGGATGAAAGCCACCAGTGCCCTGAACCATCTACTGTTTACTGCAGTAAACAACTAGTCTGCACAGGTCTGTACTAAATATCTCAAAATTTGTGAAGAATTTGAAAAAAATTTCTTATTCAAAGCTGTAGACCATGTCAAAATGATCAAGAAATGTAGACTGTTTCTCCAAAATCCATTTTTGTAGCAAGATATGGCTTCTGCAAAAAAATGGACTACAATAGACACAGTATCCCTTGATGATGTTTTTTCATATGTGATGTCTTTGATGTCAAATGGCCACTCACATGTGCTCAATGAAGCCTTATGAAGCTCCCAAAAAAGCCACAACAAGCTCTTGCATAAGCATACAACATAAACTCTGATGCATACCTTGATAGGAACAATGGCCGCCTTTCTTCTTCGACAAAGACTCTTATCTTCAAGCTCTAGATCTAGACTCCTTCAATGCCATGCTCTAGAGAGCCCATTCATGTTGGCTCTGATACCATGTTTAAGATTCAGAGGGAGAGAGAGAGAGAGACAAAGACATGGAGCTGTAAAACTAAGAGTAGTGAACTCTCATTGTTCTCTTCTTCTCATTATTCCATAATGCTCACTAAAGTCTAATCACACATAACTGATAAATATACTAGGTCACTAACTAATCGTACCACTAACTCTGGTTGAGTCTGAGTCACTCAGTTATTACAACACACATGTAGAGTGACACCTAAGATCTTGGGGGATTCACTATATATATATTCTCTATATAACGTGTGTTCATGGCCTATTTATAAATATCCTAATCTGTGAATTTTTCTTCAATAAAACACAACCCTTTTCTATTCAATCTATAAGTAACCCCTTTATATGACACCCTTCTATATGTAAGAAATGTATAAAAATGGTTTTTAAAAACTCCTTATTTTGAACTCACGTTATATATATATATATATATATTCATGAGTGACCCACCCGAGCCTAAGATGTCAATTGTCTAAATAAGGTTGGTCATGTCGATGATATTGATCTCGCGAACTTGATTCTCAACATAAGGGCCATTCCATATGGGTTCTAACTTTCCTGGGAATAGCTCATGACATGCATCATAATATAAGACCAATTGATGCTTGGCAAATGTATACTTCTTGGCTCAAAGATCCTGAAGCTCTTTCATCCACTTCTTTCTTATCTCCTAATGCAAAAAAGTTTGCAATCGAATCCCATTAAGATGTATTTTCTCCTTGCCTTCTAAAGAATGATTCAAAGAAAACCTCGTTGTAGATAGCTCAATCTCTAAGGGCAAGACACATCCTTGTTGGGGATAAAGGCACCTCTGCCTATGCCCCTCGGGTAAGTTACTCATGAATATATGTGTGCATCATGTGGGTCAAAATAAGGTATTTTAAAAATACTATTTTTATACATTTTTTACATACAAAAAGGTGTAATATAAAGGGGTTATTTATAGATTGAATAGAAAAGGGTTATGTTTTATTCAAGAAAAATTCACAATTAAAAATATTTATAGGTAAGCCTTGAATGCACGTGATATAGAGGATATACATATAGTAACTTCCCCGAGCTTTGCCCTCCTTACACATATTGTCACTGCACATCTATACACTACAAGTGGTAGACGTGCGTCACTTTCACTTTATTCTTTATTCTTTCAATGACTATTAAATAAGAGCATGTCAATCACGTATTGTGACTATTGGAGTTTCCACCTATAATGTCTCTCTCTCTCCTCTTACTCTCTTGCTCCATCTACCATAGCTCTTGCTTTCCTCTGGCTTCCACTTATGTGCTTCCACTTGGCTCTATCTTTCAATTGGTATAAGAACAAGCATTTAGGAGCTTCTTCATCCTTTACTTCAGCCCAAATTTAAAGTTTCAACTCAAGGTTTCATGGTAGGCATTGTTTCTTTCTCTCGAGGTATATATTGAGTCTTCCCTTCTCCCAATTTATTCTAGCTCAACGAGGAGCTTTCCAAGGCTTAGCTATGTCTTGTTGAGTGCTTATTGAGTGGAGAAGTAGCCATTCTATCCATTTTGAGGATATAGAGCATGCTACAAAAGTAATGGACAACTATGGCAGCTTGATAGCACTTTCCTATTTTGCTCATAACCTTTGATTTCAATGGAAGTCATATGTATTTACTTGCAAAACTTTATAAGCTTCCACTTTGTTTATGTGTATGCTCTCATGTATGCTACTAGATACATTTCTTGCTACTTGTGGGGTGAGTTGATTCTATCTGATTTGGACACCAACACTTACCTTTTACACAGTCTGTTAATGATGTATACTGTTATGGAATATATGGTTTACTAACACCTTGAGTTTATGGCAGACTTTATATTAGTTCTGCATATATTCACTACTAGTTGCTTTTAGTTATTCTAGTTATTATATCCAGATATTCTTGGCAATGGGAGCTTAGTCTTTTTTAATTATTTCTCCACTTTGGTCTTGGTCATATATTGTTGTCTTTATTTCAATATTGTTGTAATTACACTTCCCAGCATTATCTTAGAGAAGTAGACATTATACTTTGGTATTCTATTGCTTGTAGTTGGTCAATAGCTCTCCACTTTAGTATTCCCTCCTGTTTTTTCCTTTCTTTTGCTAAGTTTTAGGGGTTTTTTTGCTACCATTTGCAACAACTCATTCTCTTGGATTTTTCACTAGTATATTATCATTATGGATAGTCATTTAAATGATTTTACTATTTTCAATATTGAAAAGCATGATAACACTAATTTCACCTATTTTAAGGCACAAGTATTGCTGCAGGTACTAGTCCAAAAGAAACAAGTCAGGCCATTGAAAACAAAGTGTAAAGCCCAAAGACATAGATTGATATGAATGGGATAAGTTGGATGATGTAAGGTGCTCATCCATCGGCTGTTTAGGCATGCTTTTAGCGGTCTATCGAGAAACCAATCTAAGTGTCGCTGCCCGGCACTCCCATAGAATATTCCGGGTTTTGTCGCCTAGGGTTTCCCGAATCCGCCTCGCAACGGAACATTCACGACCGAACCCACTAGGATTGACCTAAAATTTGGGCTCCTAGTAGTCAAGGTCTCCTAACAGCATTCTAGCATCGGATCTTGGACATCCTACTTTATGCAGAGATACCCAAGCCGAAGCAGGCCCATGCTACACTTGGTTCAAAGAGAATGGGAAACGAGAGGGATGCATTGCTCAACCTCTCTACCGGTAGGGCATAGTCCCATTCCGGTCCCCTAAAATGGCATGAATCAGGGTTCTAATCTAACAATTCCTAAGGGTCGTCGGACGTTGGTAAAACCTTGTGAGAAGCCTCCCAATTCTCTATGACCACTCTGCCATAGGATAGGCCCATCAGGGGTCTGCCCATCCGCTTCCCTTAATAGCTTTAGTTTTCTAATTAGGTCCTACCACATTTATGTGCGACACTTAAAATCAACTTCATTAATTAAGCCTTTAAGGAAACAGGGTTCGTTTGGATAACTTATAGCACAAACATGAAAATAAAGCAAGTAATCTATTGACAAACAAGTTCAAACAAGTTCCTTAACTTATCTTCAAGTTAATCTTTGTCTCCTGCCCATACATGAGAAATTATGTATCCCTTCTGCCCTGCAGAAGTAACTGGTCCAAATCTCATGGCACCACAAACTCAATCCTTTATCTAGAATAGGATCTCCCAATATACCCAAACATTGGGGGCCACGGAGGTCTTCAACTCCATTCTAGACCTAGCAAGGGGTGTCTAGAGCTCCAACTTACCCACTAGGAGCGAAACGTCATTCCCGTGTGGTTGGCCTTTTCACCACTCGACCTTCGGCCCATGAATCGAGCAGTGCCCTCTTGGGTTAATCCACGGTGCGATCATGGAGGTGATCCACCCGTGCAAAATATCATTCCTTAATTAAATCCTTTAAGAATCAAGCATAAACAAGACATTTAGCCTAATATCATTTTCTAGGAAAACATTTCTTTATTCCCATGGCGACTTCTCATCACAGACCCTTGCCATGCATTTACCATAAATCACAAGCACTTGGAATAATCATCCAAACAACAACTAACAACCTGTTGAATGTAAAAGCATTTAGGATGTTTTTCGATCAATCAACAAAACCAATTGCATTCTTTCCTAACAATGCAAGAATAGACGATATAACATTTCCATCGTATAATTGCTCTCCCCCTTGGGATCTAAGAGCAATACTATGCAAAAATGTTTCTTAACACTTCCTTCCTTTGGGTAGGGCATATGCTAAGGGTTCAAATACTATTCATAATATAAGTTCTATAGGTCACTTACCCTGATTGATAACCCAACCCTGAATTTGGATTGGCAAAAGTCATCGTTATCCTGACGGGTCTCAAGACTCTTAGTTTTAACCCTTATGATTAATTTCTTGTACTAGCTCTTAGTCAAGTCATGAGGCAAATAGGAAATTATCCTCATATATCAAAATATGTTATAGGCATAACGTGTAAATAGTTGATAAGATAAATGCGAGATTATCTCAAGTAATTAGACTCCAACAGGCCTTGCCTTGAGCTAGAATCTAGTTCTTCTTAATATTTGGGCTCTTAGGCTAAGTACTTTTGAAGTATCTAAACTAGTACTTTCTATTCATGATTCTTAATGTCATATTCTTTTAGCAATTATGCTATTTATAACCCTTGACTATGCTTTAACCTAGCACTTGTATACACAATCTTTTAATGTCATTCTTTTAATAACTATATCCTTCATAACCCTTGACTAATTCTTCCTTGTAATTGCTCTATCAACGAATAATCCATATGCAACTAGGTGCAATTAACTTTTCTTAATATATGCGCTTCGCAAGCTCCATCTTACAAATATGTGAGATGAAATGATCTATACTTGTGCATCATAGTATGGGCCTAACGTATCTCATACAAGAATCAAAACAAGCATCTATCAATTTGGAAATACATTACTTATGACCGGTACCGCAATTTGGATTGACGGTGATGCCTTTGTCTGAAGCTTCGTCGTTGGTTATGGGATTGCCATCCGCACGTGACATTCTTCACTTGGGGGCCATCATCCACAAGTAGACTCAAGAGATTAAGAAGGTGGGATAGATTCGAGATAGGAGAGTGTAAGAGAAGATGGCTAAGTTGAGGATCAAGGTAGAGCGAATTGTGCAGCCTCTCGAGGTATATATATATATATATATATATATCTCTCTCTCTATATATATATATGTATACCTCTCTTAACCTCTCCCTCACAATCTCTTCGAGGGGTATCCTTCTCTCTACCTTTGTCTCGCAGCCTCTCGGGGTCTCCTTATGCTTGTTGTGTCTCCCCATGCCTCATATTTATAGTGAATTAGAGGAGAGGGCTTGTGGCTAAGAAGTGGAGCTCTTTGTGGAGGGGGATCTTGGAAAGATCAGTGATATGATGCTCAAATCATAAATCTGATGGTTCTATTGGCTTTGAAAGGGGGGGTAAAACCCTAAGACACTTGATGAGAAAGCTCTTAGTCCACTCCTTCTTCTTTTCTCTGTTTGAAGTGTTGTTTTCTGTCTGTAGACTGTGATCGCCGCACGCGATTTCGCAAATCTCTCTATTTATTTTTTCTTTTGATAAAATCTCCAAAACTAACTAAAACATCACTTGTCTTTTCTTTTAAATGACATCCAGTTCTAGAAATCTCCATATCTTTTTTTGGATAATATCTAAAATATACTAGTTTTGCCCAAAATCTAATATTTTTGGACCATCCAAACTATACACATTAATACTAGTGATTAATATAGCTCATAAGTCTCATTCACGTTGTAACTTGCATGAAGGGTAGCTACGATCCTTGTCAATCCGAGAAAAATATCAGATTTACGACTCTCAAATTTTCTAAATTAAATATTTTTAATTAAATAAAAATCCTTAATCACTAATGTTAGTTAGTTTTTTACTTTAGTTATTCTTTAGTTAGTAATCTTACTAACTTATTAATTGATTAACTAATTTTCGAACTAACCACCTAACTTTTATTGCGTGGAAATATTACAGATGAGTTAGTAAATCCATCCTTATATTGCTATTGTTAAAAAAGTTTACTTTAATGTTGTTGCATGTGAGAATAGTAGTCATGGAAAAATATATGCAATCTTCATCATGACAAGCAAAGTCCTGCATTATAAATGTATTGGTTGAAACTTCTTATAGATCTTCATATGAAGGAAGGGACTAGTGTGTCCATGTATTTTAAATAATTTCATTCAATTTTTAGCCAATTGACTTTGCAAGGCATTCAGTTCAATGTCAACCTACCTTCCTTGTTCTTAATTGTGACACTTCTCCAGTCATGGAACACTTTCCATACACGACGTGTGGTGATATGCCTACTCCAAGATGTTGAGGGTGCTTTAGTCATAGAGGAGATAAACCAAAATAATGTGGATGCCACCTGTACTTTTCATGCATTGACTATGAGAAGCACATATGATGGTAAGAGCACTAATGACTGTTGTGGTAAAGACTCACAAAGTTCTCAATCTCACGGGCAATCTTGTAGTAAGTGGTTATAAGTCCTCTCTTGCATATCATTATTGTGGGAAGCAAGGTTATATTGGTCTCCATAATGTCATAATATGTGTTACAATAAGTGCAAAGAGAAAGGCAAGGGTAAAGTATAATTAAAATCTAATGATCACACCATTGTCCCTCATAAGTCCACTATAAAGATTGAAGAGATAAATGTAGTGCAACCTAAGTTACATGACGAGTACATCTTAGCAACTTCATATCCTGATGCTTCTTAGTTGATTAATACTTGGTATATATATTCTCAATATTGGCTACTTGATTCTAGGGCTTTCTTTCATATTAACCCACATAGGGATTCATTTCAGTCCTATCACACCATGAAAGGTTCTGTGCGAGTAGAAAATGACATTGAATATTATTGGCATTGGGCATGTACGGCTATAATTTCCTTCATGTAGCTCTTTCACTTTGCATAATGTATATCATGTATTAACTTTGACCAAAAGCCTTCTATTAGCTAAACAATTGGATGATGCAAGATATTATATATCTTTTGGTGACTCCACATGGAAGATTAATCATGGAAATCTTACCTTTGCTTGAGGTGCCAAGGCTAATAAGCTTTATCATTTTTGGTATATGGTCTCTTGATCCTGTTTTGGTGATTATAAGTGTTTTAATTCTTATGGCCATTGTCTTTGTGGCAGGGCAAACGTACAGTTTCCAATGTAGAAATTTGATGTTTTATCTACCTTTGAATATTGGCTTGCTCTTATTGAGAGACAAAATCCTAGATATAGGCTTGAATACCTAAGGCCTTCTGACAATGGGGGTGAGTATGTTTCTAAAGCATTTCGGCAATTTTGTGATGAAAGGGATATTAAGTGTCAATTAACCACCCCAAAATGATATTGCAGAAGAGTGCATGAACAAGACCATTTAGGAAAGCGTTCACAATTTCTTAGTCATACATGCTTACTCCAACATTTTTGGGTTGAGATAGTTACTATTGTTGTACATTTGATAAACAAATCCCCATGCACTACTATTGGTTTTTAGGTGACAAAAGAGGTATAGTCTAGAAAACCTCCCTCATATATATATCTTAAAGTCTTTGGATGTGAGGCTTTCTACCATATACTCAATGATAAACACGATAAGTTAGATCTTAATTCAAGGAAATATATCTTTCTTAGTTATGGGAATGCAGGTGATATGGCCTATTGTCTATGGGATCCATAGACTTGAAAGGTTATCCATAGCCATGATATTATTTTCCATGGGGGGAAGATGCATAAACAACCTGAGCAAGTAGTTGAGGTACATAGAGCGATCTTTTAGAATGAGTCTCTTATTACTGTACAGCCATGTAGATAGCCTGTAATTGATGTTCTAGTGGCTAATGATCATGATACTTGATAGGATATATAGGCCTCACACCCATTTTGAGATAATTTACTAAATATATATGCTAGCCTAATTGGTTTGCACCCTCCATGGACAATGTTTTAGTGACAAATTTTGATGAGTCCCGTACTTATGAGGAGGTCATGTGTAGAGGTAATACTCACACTTAAGAGAGAGCCATATAGTATGGGTTTCATTCACTGCAAAAAAATTATACATGGGGTTTAGTTCATTTGCCTAGGTGGAAAACATGCATTGCCATGCAAGTGAGTATACAAGTTGAAGAGTCTGTAGTCAAGATTACTATCCTACAATTGATTTTGGCCTTGGTTGCACAGTTAGATCTAAATATTTATTAGATAGATATGAAAATAAATTTTCTGCGTGGGGACTTACATGAGAATATGTATATGTAGTAACCTAAGAGCTTTATGAAAAGGGGCACGGAACACCTAGTATGCAAGCTAAGAAAGAGCCTTTTTGGCCTTAAGTAAGCATCTATGGAATGGTATCATAAGTTTAATACTTTTATGTATTCACAAGGCTATACTTGCAAAGTGATATGGATTCGTGTCTTTACATAAATAAGGCTTGTGATGACAATCTTATTATCTTGATACTTTATGTCGATGATTTGTTAATTGTAGCTCATGATGAGTTGGATACTTTGAAGAATCGACTCAAGAAGAGCTTTGAGATGAAGAACATGGATTAAGGCCTCACATATTCTTGATATGTGCATAGCAAGCATACCTATAGAAGGTACTTGAGCAATTTTATATGTAGGATACTAAGCATATTTCCTGTCTTTTGGCTTCTCATGTGAAGGTCAGTCAAGCAGATTGTCCTCAATAAGATGAATAAAAGACCAAACAAAAGGCTGAGATGGCCAATATCCCTTATGTATCTATAGTGGGCAATTTAGTGTATGCCATGATAGCCACTCACCTCAACATAGCATTTGCAGTGGGTATTATTACACACTACATGGCTACACTTGGCCAATGATATTAGGATGGTGTAAAGGGTATCTTGAGATACTTAAAAGGCACTACAAATATATACATTTGCTATGGTGGCCAAGATACTACAGTCTTGGGTTATATTGACTCCAATTATGAATGCCATCAAGATAGTAGAAAGTCTATCTCTCAGTATGTCTTCACCTCTATTGGAGATGTTGCTTCTTATATGTCTAGGGTGAAAAAATTCATAGCCTTATCTACTACTATTGTAGCTACTGAGGCTTGAAAGGAGACCCTATGATTAGGCTGAGACCTTAGTATTATAATTTATTGCTCTTACGCTACATTCAAATTCTATCAGTGCTATTTAATTGGGCGGGGTCTTCCATGCAAAGAAAAAGTATATTGAGGTGCACTATCACTTCATCAAGGAGGTGTTCATATTTGTACATTGCATGCAAAGTTTAGAATAATTGATAAGTTGCTTAGGTTGCATCTTGACTATGCATATTCAATAAAATCAATGTCGTTGTCCAATGATTACATTGATATATGTGAGGCTTTACTCTCAAAAATTGGTTTTCATGGAGGTCAAGTTCACCTGAGAAAGGATTCAATAGCCTCAAGGAAAACAAGAGATGTCTTATCAGACGTCTCTATGGAGGCTGCAAAAGCTAGACGATTTCTAAGAAATCATACAAGTAAACAAATGAGTGCATTGTGGGAGTGTTGGAAAGAGTTGTGTGCAATCACAACAAATGTGGCTAGTATACCACAAGTGGCATTCCTACGAATGGAGGTTTGGAGACATCTTGAAATATTTTTAAAAGTACTCACGGAACAAAAGATAACATCCAATTATTCGAAAGAGTACAAATGTTCAATTGTCAATCTTGTTCAGGCAATCAAGGAAGCTTGGGGAGAAAAGTATATTGCTTTCTACTTGGTAAGATAGACATAATTTGAGTCTTTGTGCTTTGAAAACAAGATGTAATTATTCAAACTTATTTTTTATTTTATGGATTGTCACAACATATTCTTCTTGTTCATAGGCCTTATTTTGTGGAATAGCAAGGGTCCCTAGCAACTTACAGTAGGCAAGGTATGGAGAAATCTCACTACCAAGCACGTATGTGTTTCTTTCAGAGCACTCAACACGGAGGAGAAGTAATTAAAACCAATTCCCTTGAGGAGTTATTCAATTGGTTTTTTCAAAGACTGAAGAACCCAACAAATTGCAATGGAATCTAGAATACCCATAGTATTTTCAAAATAATTTATACATGGCTAGCTTTCAAGAGCCTTTACATCCTCATCCTCCTTAAGCATTTTTCCTATATGACATAAACATTTTCTTCTCTTGTATCCAACTATGGACTTGATATCTGTTTTATTTACTACTAAAGCATAAGATGAGAATGCTAGGAAGTATTCAGCCCTAGAGATAGAGAAGCTGGGACCATAACCAAATATTCGGATGGTTGCTATCTTTTCTAGGAATATGACTTTTTGCACATTGTATTGCAAACCTGAGTATCCAAGGAGCCTTATAAGTGCTTTGACATAAACAATCGGCCATGAGGCCTCCTCCAAGAAAGTGTTATGCAAAACCAATAGAACATTGGGATCAATCGTTGATATGTAATGCTGTAGTAGGAGCTCACGCTCAACCGCCAAGACCCACGGACCACTTATTGCTTCAAGCGTTTCAAGCCGAATGCTAATGGCTACCTCTCATATAGCCTACGCGCTCTCATGCCTACCGGGTGTAGTGAGCTTACCTTCATGCCGATTGAGTTGCCTCCTCTGCCGCACACTCCGGTAGAGCTCCACGATCCAAGTGCAAGCTTCAAGCAAGCTCGATCCTCCTGCTCCAAGCTCCAAGATCCATCACCGTGAGCAAGTTAAGAGAAGAGAAGAGAAGAGAAGAAGAGAGGAGAAGATGGAGAGCTTCTCCACACCAAGGTCCCTCTGGTGCGCAGATCGGATGCTGTATGCTCGCATAGTGAAGGTCCCCAAGCACAATGGAACTCTAGTTTTTGCACAAATTACAAGGTAAAAAGCATGAACGACAAGAGTAAGAGACCAATTGGGTGCAATCTCCCCCCATGCCTTGTGTGAGCGCTCCACAAAGCATGTATTTTATGTATTATTCATCTTCATGCTCAAATAATAGCCCAAATTACAAATAGCAAGCTTTTAGCTTTTGAGTTTGCTTTAACACAAAAATAGGAATAAAGCTAATGGACGGTGCCCAAAGAGTCTGGCACGCCCAATACAATGTCCAAATAGAAATAACATAACCGTGCGCCCATGTGCATACAAAATAATGATAAATAATTGATGCCTCAATAAATAGGCGTGACAAAATATAGGAGTGGCACCTATCAAAATATAATCCATAAATCGAATACTCGCTATCCTCCAATGCTTTCCTCCGCCACTGCTGCTATCTCTACATATTAACTGAAGCATTCATAATCGTTAGTAAAATAATACAATTAAACCGACAAAAGTGAATACCTAGCAGTCTTCAGCTACATAAATAAATCAACTGGTTAGAAATAAATCCTAACCTTAATTTATTACGAGTGCGCACTCTAAACTCATAAACGTTTATTAATTTAATATGCATTTTGCGGAATCACCCGCTATGGAATCACCCATGTACACACTAAATTAATGAAATGCCTGAAAAGGACAGGTGTCCCCATCAACTTATCGCACAAAGAATCCACTTTGTGTATGAGCCCCGGTCATCAAAGTTTATGGAATCCACGGTAAAACCTCACGGAATCCACCGTGGCACGGAATTCACCGTGAAATATGCCAGGACACGGAATCCACCGTGAAATATGTCTCCTGGCATCATACCCCTGAGTTGGGATAGCAATTGACCTCAATTGCTATTAGCTCAATGTGGAGCTAACAGAGTGGGGAAAGCATTTAAGTCCCTAGCGTGCATCCATTGTGCTTCCTCTACAGGATGGTTCTTAAATTTAACTAGATATCTAGAATATCTTCGGCCAGTTCTAGTGGTCATAAAATCAGTATCTATGATAGCTTCTGGTTCAAGTATTTCAGTCTCTTCCTCTAACAAAGGTGGGTTTTCATAAACAGGGTGTACATGTAATTGGCCTCTAAATGGTCTCAATAAACTAATGTGAAATGTGTTGTGAATTTTCCAGTGAGGTGGTAATTCTAACTTGAATGCATTGTCATTAATTTTATGAATGATCCTAAATGGTCCATAAAATCTAGGGGCTAATTTCACAATTGGGTGTCTATCTACACTTTGTAGTCTACGTTTTTCTATTCTCAACCAAACATAATCATCAACTTTGAAATTCATTGCTTGTCTTTTCTTATTGGCTTGTTTGGTATATGATTGCTGGGCTTTGGCAATCATATCTTTAACCTCATCAAAAATAGTATTATGCATACTAGCAATATCATCAGCACTTTGAATTCTATTTGACAAAGATGCAACAGGTGTAGATAATCTATATCTATAAATCACTTCAAACGGTGCTTTCTTTGTAGATGTGTGTGGTGTATTGTTATATGCAAACTGTAATAAATGCAAATGTGTGTCCCATGTCTGTGGTTTAGAGATAGTATATGCACGTAAAAGATCTAGAATTGTGCTATTAGTGGCTTCTGTTTGTCCATTAGTTTCAGGATGAAATGCAGATGAGAAATCAATCTTTGTGCCTAGGTTAGCAAACAGAGTAATCCAAAAGTTGTTACAAAATCTAGAATCACGATCTGAAATAATAACTTTTGGCAATCCATGGTTAGTGAAAACAGTTTTCAAAAACAATTGTGTTGCTTGTGATGCTGTTAAAGTTTTCTTACATGGAATGAAATATGCTTGTTTACTAAATCTATCTACTACTGTCCAAATCATATCATGGTTAGATTTAGTATTAGGTAAACCAATAATGAAATCCATAGAAATTTGTTTCCAATGTTTAGATGGAATAGACAAAGGCATAAGTAATCCATACTGTTTACCATGATGTCTCTTAACTCTTTGACAAATCAAACATTCAGAAACAAAGTTAGATACATCAGTATCCATATGCGGCCAATAAAAATCTTCAGTTAACGTACGTAAGGTAGATATGATACCTCTATGACCTTGATATGGGGGACAATGAATCTAATTCAAAACAAAAGATCGAAATGGAAGTGTAACACACAATCTCTTTTCATAAAATATAAATCCATCATTATATGACAATGAATCAATAGGAATCAAGTTATTTTGAACTAATTTATTCCAATCAACTTGAAAAGTAATATCCTGATGATAAGTATCTTTCATAGCAATCAAAGAATCAAAAGATATAACAAAAATATTATGAATGGCAGACCTTCTACTTAATGCATCAGCCACTACATTTTCTTTACCAGGTTGGTATTGAATGATAGGATGAAAACTTTGAATAAAGGATGCCCATTTAATATGTTGGTCAGAGATTTGGAGTTGGCTAAGTAAATGTCTAATACTTTGCTGATCGGTCTTAATCATAAATTTTGAACCCATTAAGTAGTGTTTCCACTGTCTTAATGCTTGTACAATTGCTAATAGTTCTTTGTCATATGTGGAATATTTCAGTTCAGAGGGTTTCAGCTTACAACTTGAATAGGCTATGGGATGATTGTCTTGCATAAGTACAGCTCCTATTCCTGATCCACTAGCATCGGTCACTACTAGAAAGAATGGTCTATTAAAATCAAGCAACTGTAGGACAGGGGCATGGGTTAATGCATGTTTTAATAAGTCAAAGGATTTCTGTTGATTCTTGGACCAATGATAAACAATTCCCTTCTTCAGAAGTTTGGTTAATGGTAAAGCAAGTAATGAAAAATTACGTACAAACTTCCTATAGAAACTAGCAAGACCAAGGAATGAGTGTAACTCATGCACGTTTTTAGGTACATGCCAATTCAATATTGCATCTATTTTCTTAGGATCAACTTTAATTCCATCAGATGATACAATATGACCTAAATACTCAATTTCTGTTTTAAAGAATTGACACTTTTCAGGATTTGCATACAGTTGATTTTCTTTTAATAACTGGAAAACCAATGACAAATAGTCATAATGTTCTTTCTCATTTTGACTAAACACCAAAATATCATCAAAGAAGACAATTACACAATACTGATATTTCAAAAATATACGATTCATCATTCTACTAAACGTAGCAGGTGCATTAGTCAATCCAAATGGCATCACTAAAAATTCGTAATGACCAAACTGTGTCCTAAATGCAGTCTTGAATATGTCTGACGTATCTAGTCTCACCTGATGGTAACTAGACTTAAGGTCTATTTTACTAAATATAGTAGATCCTTGCAGTTTGTCCATAAGGTCATCAACTCTAGGAATAGGATACCTATTCTTTATAGTGATCTTATTTAAAGCTCGATAGTCAATGCACATACGATAGGTATTATTCTTTTTCTTGACTAATAGGACAGGTACACCAAATGAAGAACTACTAGGTCTAATCAATCCTCTATTTAGTAATTCCTCAACTTGACTCTGAATTTCTTTTTGCTCTATCTGGTTATGCCTATATGGTGCTTTGCAAGGTGGTTGTGTGCCAGGAATCAAATCTATCTTATGGTCTTCTGGACGTGAAGGAGGTAAACCAGGTGGTAGGTCTTCTGCAAAACAGTCCTTAAAATGTGCAATAAATTCTTTATGCCTAGGGTGCATATGATTTTCTTTGACTTGGAGTTCATTCACCTAGATGAGATAAGATTTACTACTCTTGTGTATTGCACGTTTAGCTTGAGTATGCGAAAGCAGTGGAAAAACATTAGATGCATGCATACCATATAATGTAATAGTTTTTCCTTGAAAATTAATATTCATTGAATGCGTGGAATAGTCTATATCTGGGTTATGCTGATGACGCCAAGGCATACCTAAAATAATGTCACTCGACTGTAATGGAACAACTAGGAAATTTTTTCTTTCTATGTATTGACCAATTTGAATCTCTAAGTCTTGCACTTCCTGTGTACCATTATACCTAGTACCTAAGAATGCAGCTTTGATGCGGTAATGCATAGGTACAGTCTGTAACTTCAATTCCTTTACTAATTTTGCTGAAATAAAATCATGAGTGCTACCGTCATCATGCAAAATAATCTTTTCCTTTCCATGCACCAAACATTTCATAGTCAATAAAGAATGTGGAGTTGGCATACCTGGTAAAGTATCCAAAGTAGTAGGAATATCGTCGTCATCTTCTGTGAAATCAGGTATATCTTCATATTTGTCATTGTCCATTGCTCCAAGGTAGTTGATATGGGCAGGTGGCTTCTTCGAAGGGCAATTTGCTGCTAGATGTACAGGCTGGTGGCATTTATAGCATACTATTGGCTTGGCTTTGATTACATTGTTTGCAATGGCGGGAAGTCTAAGGACATTAGGGTTTGGCTGTGGAATAGGCTTAGGGTTTTGATTGACATTGGATGGTAATGCAGGTGGTTTTGCCCAATTTTTACGGAAAGATGATGAAGAGAAATGACCTGGATTAAATCTTCTAAAATTGGAATTGAATTGCTTAGATCCATAATTACCATTGGCTTGGAATTGTTGTGGACGTCTGTCTCTACCTCGTAGCTTATCTTTAGTGTCGTAAGCTAGTGAAATGGCATCTTCAAGAGTAGTAGGCTTGAACATGTTAACTTCAGTATAGTAATGCCCAAGGAGTCCAGACATATAATTGCGCTTGTGTGTCGCTTCAGATACGTCTTCAAGCATGCGTAGCTGGAGTAATGCATTCCAAAAACGCTCCGTGAGAAATAGGCTTACGATCCCGTTGCTGAAGAAGATCCCATTGCTTAATAGCTTTCTCATGAAATTGTGGAGGAAGGAAATTCTGCATGAACTTCTTCTTGAAATTCTCCCAAGTAGCAGGACAATCTATACTCTTGCGTACTACAGTCCACCAAAGAGATGCTCTGTCCACTAAATGATTAGTGACAAACTTGATTTTATCTTTTTCTGCATAGGTTTCCTCATGGAAATAGTCGTCAAACTGACTAATGAATGCTAGAATAGTTTTTTCTTCTCGTATGCCATTGAAAGTACGGAATTAGAAACTTCTTTTACTTATCTTTGATTCCTTGCGGATGGTTTGAGCTTCGAGAGTTGCGTCGACGGTACGTTGAATAAGATCTTCAGCTTGAGGTTTTTCTTTGTCGGTAGACGCTCTTTGTAAATTTTCCAGTTGAACTTGCAATGCTTGCCTAGCCCTTCGTTCTTCTTCCAATTGCATCATGATTAAGTCCAGCTTTTGCTCCATCGTAGGCTCAGGTAAGTCGCCTTCAGCCATAAGATCATCCATATGTGGTTCTGTCATCCTGCAAAACTCAAAAGACCTTTCTCACTCAAAATCAAGTTAGCGGGATGAGCGCAGCTCAAGTTCGGGAATACAAGGCTTATGTATTTTTGGGTGTAGCTTTCACAATCTTCAAAAAATAAGCGTTTTATCCTTCTTCGTATGCTGAAAATGCTTCAGCAAACCTGTGTATGGGTAGAGTACCTTCCAATGAACAACTTTGCAGTTCGGAGTTTTTGCGCAGGAACAGCCCTTTTAGGAGTTTTGAACACAAGTCAGTTCTGACTCCAGTTGACTTGTCTGACTTGCAGAGTTGCAGACTTATGTGACTTGTAGAGTTGCAAACTTGCAGAACTTAGTCGATTTATGGAACTTGCAGTACTTCAACTTGATAGACTTGCCAAATCTAACAGACTGTGTGTGACTTGTGTGGCTTATGACTTAGCTTAGTTATGGGACTTATGGCTTACTAAGCACAATGTAATTTTGAGGTATCGGGGCATGTTGACGTCGCATTTGAAGACGTCGAGAACATACTAAGCTTTATAACTTTGAAATTTAAGCTTTGAAGTTTGTGAGCTATGGAGCTTACTATCTGTGGAAAAAAAAACATCTTGGAGAGGGAGATGTAGGAGTGGTCCTCCGCCTCTGTAGACTGGTCCTTCACGATCCAATGATGGAAACAGGGGTTCTTGATCGCCAGAAGTCTGCCTGTATTGACGGTTCACGATGAGATTGACCGTAGAGCCCGATCGTTCCAGGAGCTCCGCCTTTACACGAGATGGGTAGCGATTGGAAGCTCTTGATCTCAGCTTCGCTCTGATACCACTGGTACGCAGATCGGATGCTGTATGCTCGCGTAGTGAATGCCGGCAGGTCCCCAAGAATAATGGAACTCTACTTTTTGCACAAATTACAAGGTAAAAAGCATGAACGACAAGAGCAAGAGACCAATTGGGTGCAATCTCCCCCCATGCCTTGTGTGAGCGCTCCACAAAGCATGTATTTTATGTATTATTCATCTTCATGCTCAAATAATAGCCCAAATTACAAAATAGCAAGCTTTTAGCTTTTGAGTTTGCTTTAACACAAAAATAGGAATAAAGCTAATGGACGGTGCCCAAAGAGTCTGGCACGCCTAATACAATGTCCAAATAGAAATAACATAACCGTGTGCCCATGCGGATACAAAATAATAATAAATAATCGATGCCTCAATAAATAGGCATGACAAAATATAGGCGTGGCGCCTATCAAAATATAATCCATAAATCGAATACTCGCTATCCTCCAATGTTTTTCTCCGCCACTGTTGCTATCTCTACACATCAACTGAAGCATTCACAATCGTTAGTAAAATAATACAATTAAACCGACAAAAGTGAATACCTAGCAGTCTTCAGCTAAATAAATAAATCAACTGGTTAGAAATAAATCCTAACCTTAATTTATTATGAGTGCACACTCTGAACTCATAAACGTTTATTAATTTAATATGCATTTTGCAGAATCACCCGCTATGGAATCACCCATGTACACACTAAATTAATGAAATGCCCGAAAAGGACAGGTGTCCCTATCAACTTCTTGCACAAAGAATCCACTTTGTATATGAGCCCCGGTCATCAAAGTTTATGGAATCCACCGTAAAATCTCATGGAATCCACTGTGGCACGAAATCCATCGTGAAATATACCAGGACACGGAATCCACTGTGAAATATGCCTCCTGGCATCACCCTCACCCTCACACACTCACTCCCTCACACTCTCACACTCCCTCTCTCAAGCACAAGCTCAAGCAAGCAAGAAGAAGAAGAAGAAGAAGAAGAGGAGAGCTACTTTTGGCCACACACAAGAATGAGCTTCTCATTCACTTTTCAACTTTATATATAAAATCCTAAATCCCTTTTGGGTGGTCATCCCCTTTTCCCCTTTTTTACATGGCCGGCCATAGCCTAGGCCCTTTTTCCCATTGTCCTTCTATCTTCCTAGCTTCCTTTCCACCGCTCGTCTACATTTACAAATTGCACAGGTGAGAGCCCGGCGCTCCTTGAATTAAACCATGATGCGCTTGCGCTCTTTTACAAAAGTTTTGACTTGTGCTTTTCCTTGTGCGTCTTTCTCCCTTATTTAGGACTCTTCTCCTTGTGCGTGTTTGTCTTCCGTTTCTCTTTGCCTTGGCCTTTGTCTTTGTCTTCTGCTTTAGCTTTTCCGGATTTTCCACCTTCGTTTGTTTGAGGGTTAACATTACCCCCTCCTAGACGAGTGCAAGTCCCATGGCACTCACCATCGTAGGTAGTAGGCGTTAGCATGCACCGAAGACGTGGGTGGCAAGGACGTCTGTGGTTGCCATGGTGGAGTGTTGGTAGTGGTGGGGAGGAAGGTCATTGGGGGCACATTGGTGGGTTAAGTGGTAGGTGGTAGGGCAATGGTAGTTGGTGGTAGGGCTATTCTTTGGGGGGGTTGCATTGATGGAGTATAAGTGGCGGTTTGTTGGGGATTATGTACATGATGATTCTTGGCAGGCTTATAGGGTGATAAGGATAGGAATTCAGAGTTGACTGTTGATGAAGAGCGAATGACACCTTCGTTGGAGTCTTCAATATGTGCAATTGAAAACCTCTCATAGGTGGTCTCTCCCTAGGGGTAGTGCTAGTCTTCTCTATTGTGCACAAGACATAGTGCAATTAGTTTGGGAGACATGTTGAACTCTAAGCAAGCTGAGAGTATTGTCCTGTAGTTGAGGACCCAAATTGTGTATATACTTCAGTGCAGATATTATGTGAGTGCTCGTGCATACTTAGATATTACGTAGTTAGAAGACCGCGGGCTAGTTTCTCGTAACAATGTGTGGATGAAGCAAAGTTGTGCATGTTGAGAAAAAGTACACGTGAAGGTATATGAGACATCCTTTGCATTGTGAGTGCATGATGTAGCATAATTGAATACAGGGACACGGCACTTTCGGTAGCTAGAAGCTATTGGACTTGCTTGATGAGGACGGTGTACTTTTCATGGCCAATTGTGCGGTGCTTACCACAATTGATTGCAATGGTATTAAGGTAGAGTACAAAAGGGAATTGTGCAAGTGGGTCAGGATGACATGTCTAACCATAGGCGAGACAAGCTCCCAGCTAGGTATGTCCTACCCTTGATGTGCCCTGAACAATTGTGGGTGATGCTAAAGGGCTAGGGGACTAGGGATGGAGCCAGTAGACCAAGGTCACTAGACGTACCTAATTTGAGGACCCCTAGGTGCTGTGCTATGATCGTGGGTGCTTCTTATCTTTTTGATCGTTTCTTTTTTTTTTCTTTTTTGGACTTGCCTGAGTACAACCATTGCAATATGTTGAGGCTATCAGCCTTTCAATGGGAAGCTTCGAAGGCTCAGGAAATGGATATTATAGTGATGATTGTGTCACCAGCCTTGATGCTAGAGGAACTATTGTTGAGATGAAGAGATGCACTTGAGATTTTGCAAACCTCTTTGTAACATGTGAGACATCGAAAAATTGAGGAAGCACTTGGAGTGAGCTGTGCATGGACAAGGGCAGAGCATCTTGCGAATTGAATCCTGGATGATGAAGAGACGTTCGCCCTTGTTGAGAGCGTGGCTCCTATCCAAACATAGAGTTTGGCCAAGAATGAGGAGGTAATCGATGGTTATGCTTTGGCCATGCTCAGTTGCAATATGTGCTTTCTGTAGAGGTGTCCTTGGGTTCTCATCCAGTGACACTTCCATCATGGCTTTTGTTTCTTGGTATTCCTGTCACTTCCTCCATAATGGTTCTTTGTGGGGTTGGTGGTCTTGTAAAGACTTGGATATTAAACGCTTCTAGGCATTGACCTGTGTTATTCTACATTCACTTGGAAAGGTGTGAGAGTACATGCAAGTCACATGCTTCAACCATAATGAAAATGACCAGCTAAACAAGACATCGCCAACCCGAATCCCTTAGTTTGGACTTGATGCGTATCACCTGCACTTGGTCATCATTGCTCATGGGGTGTGTTGGACTTTGCTTCTTTTGGCATTATTTACACAGTCATCACAAAACACGTTATTTATTTATGTACATGTTCATGAAACCATGTCACTCCATGAGGATAAAAACCAATTGTAGAACTCAGGATTGTACTCGAGTATGGCACACATATCTAGCTTCTGTGGTAGCCTACTTAGCAATAATAAATATTTGGCAACATCGAGTAGCATGGTGCCTTGTCTAAGTCTACTGGAAACATGTAGCTCCTTCTCAGTGAGAACTTTATCAATCAAAGGGCTCTCTAGGCTAGTTCTAGCTAGGTCCATACCTCGAATTGTAGCCAGAATTCAAAATGAATTTGATGCCACATAGGTCGGGTCTCTTTGGGACCGCCATTTGGCTAGTCGCTCCTCTGAGACTGTCATGATTTGGGCTCCAAGTTCGGCCATTGTAGCGCGGTTTTCAAACCAACGTTTTTCAAATTGACTTCTACCCTCTAATTGTCGCTTTAGTTGCTCTATCTCTAAGAAAATTGACTGGCAGAGCATTTCATTAAATGTCACGATTAAGTATAGTTCATCAGCCTCCTTGTAGATGAGTCACATGCGTTCATGTAAGAGCTTCTCATAATGTCCGTCAAGATATTCTTGCTCTTCTCACGATAGCAAATAAGGAAAATATTCCTCAAGCTGCACCCTAGGGAATGTGCCCATGTCTGCATGAACATAGACACGTGCGAATAATTTCAGTTTAGTGTCCCACTCGGTCAAGCACTCTACCACATCTCTATGTTCTATGAGGGCTTGCTCGGTTGCTATCTCATGCAAAGTTCTAAGGGTTTCCTTAGGCTTTAGCATAGCTGGGGGCTTAGGCCTAGATGAGCAAGATTGATCAATGCCAGGATTGCTTATGCCTTCGAGGTTTTCATGTTTCTCCTAAGGCTTTATGGTAGTTGTGTCACAATTCTCCTCAGATGTGACCGGTGTGGTCTTAGCATCTTGCTGTGACAGTGTTGTATCCACTCTTGATTGATTAATGTGAGTTTCTCTATCGATGGATTGAGTGTCACAAGCAACAGTTGACGGTAATTGTTGCTTTGATTTATCAGAACACATGGATGTGTATGAGATTTCACTGTTGTTAGGAGAGATGGAAATGGGTTTATGTATGGATGAACCAGATGCTTTGTTCATCATCTCTACAGTACTCTTGGTCCCAATCTTCTTGTCATCTGCAGTAGCTTGCAACTGTCATTGTTTTCATTGTTTTCTTCTCTTTCTCTTGGGCACTAGAGGTGTATCCTTTAAGGTCTCAGGATCCTGAACTAGGTCAGTAGTTGATGTGCTTGGTTGGGCCTTAGCATTCTCTTTCTGTGGCATGTCATCATGAGATTTTGCTACGGCCTCACTAGGTTGAACAGCCTTGCTAGGTTGCGAGGGTTCAACTACCTCTCTTTCTGGAGAGTGTAGCTGTCCAGGTAATTCTCCTCTGTTCAGCCCTGCATTCGATTGCATTGACAGTTGCTCCTAGTTAGGTATTTGCTCTAGATTTTTGTCCTTAACTATTAGAACCTGTCTCCATTGCTTCTTGTCAATGTGAGTGTTGTGTTTAGAGCTGTTGTTCTCTTGCTCTGGAGGTTTGGGTGACTCTAGTGTAGAACCACGAGATGGTTTAGGGTTTTTGTCATGTAGGCTTGGAAGAAACCAATTGAAGAAGTCAGGGTTGTATTGATGGGAAGCATAGAGATCTAGGATTGCAGGGTCTTCAGTGAGGCAGAAGACATATGCCCTGACATCAAGTACCATGCTTCCTACTCCTAGCCTGCTAGCCACATGTAGATCTTCGTCTAGAAGCACTTTATCATACAAGGGATGTTTTGGGACAATGGTAGAAAGTTGGACATCATGGATAGTTGCCAACACTCTCAATGAGGTCGGGGCAACGTACGTGGAATCATGTATTGATGTCCAAAGGTCTTTTCTTTGCTCAGCAAGTGTCATTAGTTGATGGCCAATTTTGGTTGCCAAACTTTGGTTGGAGTTACAATTTTGTGAAAAGATACCTTGTCCTTTCCCTTTTCGTTTGATTGCTTCAAGCTTTTCCTTGTTTGTCTCACATAGAGTTGTATAAAATGAGGGTATCAAGCGCAACTCTCTAGCTGTGGCTTTTGGAATGTCCTTCATGACTTCTTCAACAATAGCTGCATAGCAGAAACAAACATGTTGCTGCTCAAACCAAGTCAGTGGTTCAGCTATGAGCTTTGTGTGCTCTGGTGTTGGCCTTCCGATGCCCACATGGACATATGCATATGTGATGGCTGTCAGCTTGTAATCAAGCTTCACCACGCACTTCATCTCTGGTTCATTGGTAAGATGCGCCATTTCTTTGGCCAAGTCTTCGAGAGATTTATCCTCAAGCCTAGGCTTTAGGTGCTTTGGAAGGATTGGAGGTTTCAAGGATGTTTGTTGTGACATCTCTTCCAAAGGTGAATTGCTAAGGACATGTTCCGCAATGGGTGTTGTCACGGCCAAAGGTTGTCACTGCTATGGTCCCTGATTGGAAGTAGTGGTGGCTAGTTCAGTGGACTGGCTACCATTGGTAGACTGCGGTGTTGGGGGTAAAAGCGCCTCCGCCGTGCCGCCCCGTGTATTACTACACTGACAGTACCTGCCACTGCACACTGCAGGTGGCGGGCGCCCGTCACGTCACTTTATTCTTTATTCTTTTAGTGACAGTTTGAATAAAGGAAGGCCCCGTCACACATTGTGACTGTTGGAGTTTCCATTTCTTGTCTCTCTCTTTCTCGCTCTTGCTCTCCCGCCATAGCTCACGTGCAAGCTTCGATCCTTCTCACCTTTCAATTGGTATCAGAGCTTGGCATTCTCTTGCTCGAGCTCAACTTGGTGCTTCGCGACCTTCGCATCGACTCGCTTCACGCATTGGATCTCCATCTCGGCAGCCATATCCGATCTCCCCGAGCTCTCGTCACTCCCCGGCTTCCCGAGCACCTTCCCGGCCTATTGAGGCACCTTCAAGGCATTGATACTGAGGTATTTGATCATTCTTTCAGGGTTTTATTTCAGTCTACAGGTTGCAAACAGCAAGGGCAGCCATGGCTTCAAACCCTTGAAGCTTATTCCCCTCATATTGTGCCTTACACCTATCAAGGCTCAAAGAGGGTTGTCATAGGCCTTTGATAGGTCCTTCTTGAGCCCCCCATTACCCCCTTTTCAGCCCATGTGGAGCAGCAGCAAGTTCAGCACCAACAGGGTAGATTGCACCATTTTTTTCCAGGCTGTTAGCACTCGTTTACTTTAGCTCCACACTTGGCCATTGCTTCTCGCTCTCTACCTTGATCAAGAGGGCTATAGACTTCATGTTTGATGTCATTCAAGCTTTGGGCATTGGTCTTGATCATTCGGGGCTGATTTCTTCAGATTTGGGATTGTCATAAACTATCATAACAGGCTGAAAACAGGGCAGCACCATTGGCATTAGCATTTGTTGCTTTTACTCCATTCCGGTTGTGCTATTTGATGCCCGTATGCGGTCTACATGATGCCTAGTGCCTTGGGAATGTATGCACATGATTATGCCATGATTTTGGCTTGAAATATTGGCTGATTTGGGACTGTTATTTACTATTATACAGTGCTGGAAACAGGGCAACCACACTTGGCATTGGCATTTGATGCTTATACTCTACTCCGGTTACCTTATTTGATGCCCGTATGCGGTCTATTTCCTATCCGGATGTATTGGGGATGTATGCATTTGGTTTGACCATGATTTTGGCTTGAATTCGGGGCTGAAATCTACAGTTTAGAACAGTAAATACATGCTGGAATAACAGTGGGTTGAAGGTACTTTACATGCTTTGGCACTTACCTACTGATACCGGATGTATGCTTTGAGCTTTGGCATGATGTCTCTGACATTTGGGGACGGCTTGGAGCATATGCATGAGATTATGGGATGCTTTTGAGCTTCGCATTAGCTCCGTCTTCACTGGCACTTGGACCGACTTGGCATGCTCGTGGACCGCCTATGCCTCATGTCTCTGCTTGACAGTTAGGCTTTTGCATTACATGCTTTGGTTCGTGACAGTTAGGCTTTTGCATTACATGTCTCTACTTGGACCGACATTTGGAGCTTGGATTTGGATGTATTTGAGCATTCCCGGCTTACTTGATCACTGATCTTGGTTGCTATTTGGATGTCATTGAGTTGACCGAGAGCTTATTTGGGCTTATGTATTGCTTCATGGTTAATACAACCGGTGCTTCATGTATGTCATGCTCTCTTGGATGCGCTTGATGCATTGACAGGGTCACTTATCACTGGTGCTTTCTCTTGGGTTGTTTGAGCTTCTGAGCTCGCTTTGTACGCCTTTTGTGCCAGTGGGAGCATTTTACATGCTTGCTTGACCTTTGACAGTTGCATGCTATTGGAGCACTTACATATATTTGGAGCAGTTTATGTCTTGAGTAGCTACATACGCATTGAGACTTTGGGATCATACTCCGATCTTTAAGGATATGCATTGATGTACTCTTGGTTCACAGGATGCTTATGAGCTGAGTCTCATATTTGGATCTTTCTCTTTGAGCAGACACCTATTTGTGTCAGGTTTTGACAGTTACAGGAACACTTTGCCTAGAGTGTCTGGGGGTGTGCCTTTCACTGGCAGATGTTATTCTGACATGCTTCGGTGTTGAGCTCATGTTCTTTTCACTGTCATTGGCCTTGCTTATGTCCGATTCATGCCGGCTTTGGACCTAGCATTGTTTGCTTGACATTGGATCCTATTTTGGGACAGTTTGCTCTCTAGACTGCATACATGCAATTTATTACAGCAAGCAGTTATTGGTGGACTGAGGTGTACTTTTCATGCTGAAATATCTTGATTTGGTGTACCGCACCTAGTACTAAGTGGGCAGCAACTTTTGGCACACTTTGCTCGCCCTTTGGACCCCGTTTTGGTCATTTTTGGGCAGTTTCTGCACTAAAACAGCAAGCAGTTTTGGACTGTTTGGGCATTTCCAGCCTGCATAATGGTGTCATCTTCGCATGATAGTGCCATCTTTAACATTACAAAGTTGGATGGTACCAACTACTCTTACTGGAAGAGTCAAATTTGGCAGGTCTTGGTTCAGAAATCTCAGATTAAGCCACTTCGGTTGAGTGGAGAGCAGCCTGAAACTATGGACAATGACGACTGGCTTGAACTTGATGAGCTATGCAAGTCCACGATTGTATTGTCTCTCACTGAACAGGTACATTATAATGTATTTGAGGAAGCACAGAGTGCATGGGATCTATGGAATAAGATCAAGAATCTTTATGATAAGAAAAGTCCGGCAAGTCAGATGTACTGGTTGAAGCAACTTATGGATTTGCGCATGAAGGATAATGCGACTATGTCTGCTCACTTGAGCCAGTTCCATGCTATACTAAAGAACCTGACTTCGCAGGATATCACCTTTGGAGAGGAAGTAACTCCTCTTTTCTTGCTTGGGACTCTGAATGAGTCATGGGATGTTTTCCGTACTGCTCTTTGTGCCTCTAATGCTACTCTAAAATTGGCAGATGTTGAGAGTGCTCTTCTTCAGGAAGAGGTGAATCGCAAAAACTTGGATGCCTCTCGTGGTAGTCATGCTTTGACAGTTAGAGGCAGGAATGACAGGTATGACTGTGGTAATGACCGAGGCCGTGACTCGCAGAAGGGTCGGTCTAAATCTCGTGGCAAGTCGCGTGGGCGCAATGCAAATGTCACTTGTCATCATTGTGGGAAAAAGGGCCATATTAGACCACAGTGTCATGAGTTGCGCAATGAGAAGCGCAAGGATAAGGGGAAAGATAAAGTGCAGGAGAAGTCCTCTGATCGCAGCATAGTACCTGCGAAGTCCAGCGTCAAGATTGAGGAAATTAATGTCACGCAGACTGAGGAGTCCGATGGTGGTGATGAGTTTATACTTGCAACTAGTTCTTCTGATGCTTCACACTTGACTGAGACACCTAGTATGTATGGACAGTGCTGGCTATTGGATTCAGGTGCGTCCTTCCATGTGACGCCTTACCGTGAGTGGTTTCACTCTTACCGTACTGTATCTGGATCAGTCAAACTTGGAGACGACAGGTCTCTTGACATTGTGGGCATGGGTGATATTCAGTTGCAGTTTTCCACTGGCAGTTCATTTTTGCTTAGGGATGTACGTCATGTACCTGCGCTTACGCGCAGTCTTATGTCTGCAGGACAGTTGGATGATGCAGGGTTTCATGTCTGTTTTGGGGATTCTTCCTGGAAGATTACCAAAGGCAGACTTGTGCTTGCTAGAGGCGCCAAGGCTGGCAGCCTCTATCCTCTTGTTGTATCTGGGTCTTCTGTAGACCATGTTTTGGCAGTGGGCTCTATCCCACATGTATCACTTTGGCATGCCCGTTTGGGGCATATATCTTTAAAGGGAATGAAAATGTTATCTTGTTTGCAGTATCTTCCGCCTTTGGATTATGCATGTTTTGACTCGTGTGATCATTGTCTTTATGGTAAGCAGAATACGTCTATGCATAAGAAATCGGGTAGGCCACGCACGAGTGAGCCCTTGGCATCAGTGCATTCCGATGTTTGTGGGCCTATGCCTTGCATGTCTATGGGTGGCGTGAAGTACTTTGTTACCTTCATTGATGATTTTTCTAGGAAAGTGTGGGCTTATCCCATAAAGCAGAAGTCCGATGTCTTGGCAGTTTTTCAGAGATGGCTTGCTCTTGTTGAGAACCAGACTGAGTATAGGCTGAAATGCCTTAGGACAGATAATGGGGGAGAATATGTCTCGCATGCTTTTGAGCAGTTTTGTGATGACAGGGGTATTAAGTGTCAGTTGACCCCCCCTTACACCCCACCCCAGAATGGTTTGGCTAAGCGCATGAACAGGACTATTCAGGAGCGTGTGCGCTCTATGCTTAGCCATGCAGGCCTACCCCAGAGTTTTTGGGCTGAGGCAGTTAGTACGGCAGTGCATGTCATAAACCAATCGCCTTCCAGTGGATTGGATTTCCAGGTTGCAGAGGAAGTTTGGGCTGGTAAGCCACCCTCTTATGCGCATCTCCGTGTCTTTGGATGTGAGGCATTCTGCCATGTGCCCAAGGACAAGAGGAGTAAATTGGATCCAAAGAGCATTAAATGCATATTCCTTGGCTATGGTGAGTCAGGAGAGATGGGCTATCGCCTATGGGATCCGTAGGCGCGAAAAATAGTACGCAGCCATGATGTCGTCTTCCATGAAGACAAGATGCACAGGCAGCCTGAGAAGGTGGTTGAGATCCACAGAGTGATCTTTCAGGAGGAGCCTAAAGCTCCAGCACAGCCAGTAGTACAGACTGCAACAGTTCCTCCACAGGGCCAGGATGTTGGACAGGCAGTTAGACAGGTAGGAGAGCCTGTGGTGAGACGGTCTGCTAGAGACAGACATCCACCTGACAGATTTCAGCCCTCTATGCATTATGTTTTGGTTACAGATGCAGGAGAGCCTTTCACTTATGATGAGGCTATGCGCAGGGGTGACAGTCACTCCTGGGAGAGGGCTATGCAGTCTGAGATAGACTCCCTGCATAAGAATGAGACTTGGGATTTGGTTGCCTTGCCTAAGGGCAAGAAGGCTTTGCCATGCAAGTGGGTGTACAAGCTGAAAAGTACCCCTGGACACCCCAAGCCGGCGTACAAGGCTAGATTGGTAGCAAAGGGTTTTAAGCAGGAACATGGTGTGGACTTTGATGAGGTCTTCTCTCCTGTGGTTAAGATGACCACCCTGCGCTTGGTCTTGGCTTTGGTTGTACAGCTTGACTTAGATCTATATCAGATGGATGTCAAGACGGCTTTTCTACATGGAGACTTGCATGATGAGATCTATATGGATCAGCCTAAGGGCTTTGCAGAACCTGGCAGGGAGCACCTAGTGTGCAAGTTGAAGAAGAGCTTGTATGGCTTGAAGCAGGCACCTAGGGAATGGTATCATAAGTTTGATGCCTTTATGCAGTCACAGGGCTACAGCAGGAGTGCTATGGATCCGTGTCTTTACACGAAGAAAGCCCGTGATGGCAGTTTGCTTATCTTGGTACTCTATGTTGATGATATGCTGATAGCAGGGAAAGCTCATGATGAGCTAGATGCTCTTAAATCTCAGATGAAGAAGAGCTTTGAGATGAAGGATTTGGGACAGGCCTCACGTATACTTGGGATGCGCATTAAGCGCGATAGGCATCAAGGGCTTTTGCATCTCTCACAGCGGGAGTACATTCATAAAGTCCTTGAGCGCTTCCGCATGCAGGACATAAAGCCTATTGGCTATCCATTACCTTCTTATGTGAAGGTATCACAGGCCGATTGTCTGCAGACAAATGAGCAGAGGGCCGAGATGGCCAAGATCCCTTATGCTTCAGCCGTGGGCAGTTTGATGTATGCCATGATAGCCACTCGTCCAGATATTGCGCATGTAGTTGGTGTTGTGGCACGCTATATGGCTACACCTGGCAGCAAACATTGGGATGCTGTGAAGGGTATCATGAGGTACCTGAAGGGCACAACAGATATGTGTATTTGCTATGGCAGACAGGATACAGGGGTCGTGGGGTACACTGACTCCGATTATGCAGGACATACAGATAGTAGGAAGTCCACTTCTGGCTATGTATTCACCTATGCTGGAGGGGCTGTCTCTTGGATGTCCAGGGTTTAGAAGTGTACGGCTTTGTCTACCACTGAGGCCGAGTATGTTGCAGCCACTGAGGCTTGCAAGGAGGCCATATGGTTAGGCCATCTAGTTGCTGACCTTGGGATTGATGCTACACCTACACTGCATTCGGATTCTATGAGTGCCATTCAGTTGGCTAAGAATCCGATCTTCCATGCGAAGACGAAACACATTGACGTGAGGTATCATTTCATATGTGGTGTTGTGGAGGACAGGTCTGTTGACCTTGTCAAGATCTCCACTGATGAGAATCCTACAGATCTGCTCATGAACAGCCTCATTACTGAGCGCTTTGCCTTCCTCAGGAGGTTGATGGGCGTTGGATGAGATGTCGCCTTTCCTCATCCCTTGTACCTATGTACATTTGTATTGTCTTTTCTTTTTTCTTTTCTCTCTCACTAGGGTAGATTCGCCTTTAAGTGAGAGGTTGTTGGGGGTAAAGGCGCCTCCGCCGTGCCGCCCCGTGTATTACTACACTGACAGTACCCGCCACTGCACACTACAGGTGGCGGGTGCCCGTCACGTCACTTTATTCTTTATTCTTTTAGTGACAGTTTGAATAAAGGAAGGCCCGGTCACACATTGTGACTATTGGAGTTCCCATTTCTTGTCTCTCTCTTTCTTGCTCTTGCTCTCCCGCCATAGCTTGCGTGCAAGCTTCGATCCTTCTCACCTTTCATGTGGTGTCAAGTCCTTAGGCAGATCAGAAGTGGTCGTGTCTTTTGTTTCCCTTTGCACATTCACTTATGCAGGTTGAACAGCGGCACAAGGCTGCTGCTGCCGTGCTTCCCGTGTCCATTTAGGTGAAGAGGATGTAGGAGATTTGGGACTCCTACGTGGGCTTGGCACTGACTAGAGAATTTGCTCGTGATTGTTAGACGATTCTGTCATTAGCTTTGTTGAGCAATCAGCCTTATCATGAGCAATGTTATGCCTGTGGTGCTCATTATCCTCTTGGGAAGTCAAAGGCTCCTTGGGCACTAGTGGATCTTGTGCACGCTCGACAGTTACCTCTGATATCTGCTTGCTAAGCACGCTAGGCTGAGGATCTAATTTTTGATAGGTCATGTTTGGTTTCTTGATTTCAATCATGAGGGGCTCAATCACTCCAATATTTTTGGTTCGAGACTTGGATTTTCATTTAGGTTTCCTTCTACGCCTCTTTGCTTTTGACATAATTTGGGCTTCTGACAGAGGTGGTTTAGCAGGGGGTTTTGGTACCCAAATCCATCGGTTGCCTGAATAATACCCTTGAGCACAAAGCAACGCCTTGGATATCCATTGTGGCATTGTGCTAGCTCTCCATCGATGCCTTCGTCTATAAGGCTTGGGCTTCTTTCATGGTCTTCTACGATATTTGTAAGTCCAAACCCTATCCTTGGCCTTGTCTCCTAACCTTTTTGTTTCAAGTATGGCCTCACTCACTGGTTCTCTCCATTCAACCTGCGCTTGTATCAACTCTTTCAACAACTCCTTGCTCTCATTACTAGGATTTCTTGGTATGTCAGAATGCTCCTTGCCCTTCCCTCGAGGTTTGATGAGGTCACCCTTGCTAAAAGCCATGATTATCCTCACACCTGGTAGTGTTAGGTGTATCCTCTGTGTTATATAGTCGGCTTCACACTTCGTTGCCTTTTTGAAGGGCCTTCCTAGGAGGATTTCCTTTCCACAATTCTCGCTATTTGGAGGAACATAGAACAGGACTGGCAAGCTTTCTATTTCAATAGTTACAATGATTCTTCACTTCCCTAGAAGTGCTTGTGGGTGTTCCCTGTAAGGATTAAGAGTTGCATTAGTCGGTTTGAGCTCTGGTTGACCTAGTAGAGTCCATGCTTCGTAAGTCAAGATATTGAAATCTGCTCCTTCATCAATGAGAGCATCAACACTATGCTCTCTTTTTGCGGTTAGTTTGACCCTAAGATAAGCAGGTTACACTATGTCTTCATCTTCTAGGTCTTGGTTTACAGCTTCAAGCCTTCTGATATATGCCTTTGAGTCCCTAACTGCATAGTCAGATGTGAATTCTCTACTGAGGTCTTGGATCATCTGTGCAGCACTGCTCAAGGTACATCTATCGTCAGGACTGTCATGTCCAGTCATCCTCGCATTGATAGCTTGATGATGTTGCATTCTGCTTCGACTACATTTGCTTGCTAATTGTATTACGACATGGTTTATGTCACAATGGTTTGAACTCTCTTGTACGTGTGTTCTTTTGGTGTGGCCTTTTTGCCCTTGGCTAGATTGGCCCGTTGAGGTTCTAGGGTCTTTGTTTGTCTTTGTTTGGGTATGGACTTCTATTTGCTGCTTTGCAAGTGAAGATCTATGCTTGTGTAGAGCAAACACTACACTAGGACCTAATCCAAAGGACCTATTGCGGCGCGGGTTTTCTCTCCAGCCTACTGGGGGAGGTGCGGAGGGGGCAGAGCCCCCTCTGCGGGGGTCTGGGGGGGTGGGCAGTCCCCCCCGGCCCGAAGGGCCATTATGGTAAATACCATGCATGATTGGGAGGACCTCTGGTAGCTAATTTTTGAACTATTTGCTATGGATTTTAGCCTAGTGATAGATCTATGATGTGCCTTTGGCTCTATACGATTTCAGGAGTCTATTTTGGTGGTGGCAACTCAGTTTTTGGCCAAAATGGAATTCTGGAAAAATTGCAGTTTTGTGGGCCGAGTCCCAAATTCGGTCGGCCGAGGGCCGAGGGCCGAATGGGTGTGGGCCAAGAGCCGAGTGGGCTGACCTCAAGGCTTGAGGGATATAAGTCAGTTAACATCAAATGGTCTTATTAGTTACAAGACGAATAAGAAACATGAACCTTCATTCATACCACAAAGTAAATTCAACTAGATTGCACCAACAGTTTGGTTTGTGCACACGGAGATTGAAGGTATTGGGTTTAAATTGAAGATCCTTATGCATGGAAACATACTATCCATGTACTTCTTTGATTTTCCTCTTAGAGCGGATGAGCCTAGAATTTATAGCCTTGTCCTTCCAGCATGATAAGAAATGATTGGTAGTCAAGGATCTCTTTCATTTCTTTTGTTCCATGATTATTCAAGTAGCCTTTTTTTGGGTCATGGGAACCCACTTGTCTTTCTCATTGAGCATATTAGTGACTATGGACTTAATGGAAGGATTGGGCCTTGGGCACCGAGTAGATATCTCCATGGAGTAGGAAGATGGAGAGTGGAAATGTATAGTGGAGTGGAGACAAAACAAAGAGGAACTCCCATGTCTCTTGAGCAAAGGAAAGAGAGGAGCAAATAATTATTAAAATATTTCAAACAAGAGGATTCTGCCACCTTCCTTTCACCTTGTTAAAAGAAATGACTGGGAGAGAGAGAATTAAGGAAATTAGAGAGAGGAAAGGAAATAAAAGAAGAGAAGGAAGGGAGAAAGAGAAATAAAGGGAGGGAGAGAGAGAGAAAAAAATAAAGGAAAGAAGGGAAGGTAGAGAGAGAGAGCAGGGGGAGGGAGGGAAGAAGGAAAGGAAAGAAATAAAGATAGAGAGAGAGAGAGAGAGAGAGAGAGAGAGAGAGAGAGAGAGAGAGAGAGAGAGAGGGAGGGAGGGAGGGAGAGAGAGAGCAAGGGATATGGAGAGAGGGAAGGGGTGAGAGAAATTTAAAAATAGAGAGGACAAGGAAAAAGAGAAAGAGAAGAGGAAAGGGGATAGAGATGGAGAGAGAAGGAGAGGTAGAAAGAGAAAGAGGGATAGAGGGAGAGGGAAAGTGATATAGAGAGAGGAAGGGGGAGATACAAATTTTTTTAAAACGAGAGAGGAAAATAAAAAAGTGAAAGAGAAGAGGGATAGTGATAAATAAGAGGAAGGAAGAGGGAAAAATAATAGAAGGGAGATTTAAAAGAAAAGGAGGGAAAGAGAGAGAGAGAGAGAGAGAGAGAGAAAGAAAGAAAGAAAGTTATATTAATGTCTTCTAAAGACCAAAACTGGCCTATGAGACAAATTGTGATACAATTGATGAGGTCCAGCTATCCAAAATAAAAGTGCTGAATGAAAAGCTAAAAACTGGAAACTGAAAATATGGTGCTGTGAGTGTGATAAGTGTCGTGTATGTGTATGTGCGTATGTAGCTCTGGTACTCCAGATAATGGCTACAAAAGGGGAACAAATGTCGGCTGTGATAGGGGAACAATTGTCGACTGTGATAAAGTGGTGCGATGTGTATATGTAACAGATGCAGGGAGATATACTATCCTAGGATGTAGTAGCAGTCGTCGAAGTCGCTAATAGCAGGTGATCCCTCCTGGATGCAGGATGTGGTACATCGGCGGTGGAGAAAGAGCAAACTGGCAGTGGAGAGAGAGAGAGAGAGAGAGAGAGAGAGAGAGAGACAAATAGAGAGAGAGAGAGAGACAGAGACAGAGAGACAGAGAGACAGAGAGAGGTAGAAATAAATAGAGGGTAGGGAGAGATGGATGGAGAGATAAAAGAAAAGGAGAAATACATTTCAACTATGTTTTAATAGAGTAGAATGCTCTTGCCATGTGTATATCCACTGAGGAAAAAGATATATGTTGACATACCCTCCCTCATTATTGAAGATCTCTTGAAGGAGTGCAACCAACCAACCCAAGGGGAACTTTGCCTTCCTGTTGGTGATTTGAAGCCCATATAGGGAGCCCATCCCACCAGTTTATCCCTCCATAGGTATGACGAGTGGAAAATTTGAAGACTTGAAGATTTTACGTGAAGAGCATTTAAACAAGGTTGACTAGATTATAGGGATTATATGTGATTTCTAGATTATTTTGATCTTTATTAGTATGAAAAAGGTACTTACAAGACTAAGAGGACACTTAGATATTTATTAGGATATTTTCAGCCATCTATGGGTGATACACGCTACTGTAGGCTATCAACAAGTTGCTTATAGGTTATTATAGAGAAATAGGGTACTAAGGGTCCTTTTGGTGGCATTATTCACTTTTTGTGACAGATGTTACAAGGATTTCAAAGCTTATACAGGGCTTATATGCATGATTGTAGGTAGTACTCACTAGTTACAGGTCATGAGTAGGTCATATCCAAGTTGTTATAGGGTTTAGAGACCTTACTTTGAAACTTGAGAGTGCTTGAGAGAACAAAACAATGAATTTACAAGGTACTAGACTGGTTTCTAAACCAAAGAAAGAATATTTTTGAAATATTCTAATTTAATTCTAACGTAAACTCTAAGAGCTTATCTCAAAGAGTTATTTGTTAGCTTCGTTTTAAACCAAGAAACTTCTCATTCTGATATTTGTGATAGGAGGTATAGTTGGACCGCACGTTGACAATGAGTAGAAATGGCTAATAGAAATAAGAGAAAGAACAAAGCCAGTGAGGATATCTAGCAACAAATGAATGAGAGATGTGAATCAATAATTGAGAAACATCATGATAAAGATGAATCACATGAATAAAGTGCATATATCAGACTAAATGCAACACTTTGTCAGCATGGGACTAGGCATCCCATGAGACATAATGATCTTATTGCAAAGTTAGATTGAGTGGTTGAGCAAATAGTTCTTTCAAATTCCCAAATCAAGGAAGCCAAAGAGGAGAAGGTCATGCTTGTGGTAGCAGAAATGCCTAGATCATGTCGAGTCTCTCATCAGCCACATTTATTATGCACACTAACATTCCCTCTTCAAATCACATATTAAGAGTAACTTCATAGCATGCCATCACCCTAGAAAATACACCAGCTAGATCTTGAGATGACTTGTCACTCCATCATGAAGTACAACAATCATTCTAGGCCTAAAAACATCACTAATAACCTATATATGTAGCTTGGCTCGCTATAGAAGATGACCCCCTAATCTCCATAGAGACAGGGGATGCAAAGCTTATCTCTCTCATGGGCAATGGTCAACCATAAGATTCCATCCTATTCTTTCTTCCTTGATTCTCAAGCCGAGGTTGATGATGATATTTCATTTCTCACTAATTTTAGGATCACCCATTAGCACTCAAAACCTCATAGTGGAAATTCCAATGTCACTTATCATACAACACATTGATGATATAGTATGTTAACCTTGTGTATGCTATTTTTGCTTTATTACTATATGTAGTCCCTTTCATACGTGTATTTCCCATCTCTATCCTATGTAAGGATAGTTTTTTTCCCCTTATTTAGTATAGATAGAGTTTGCAAGAAAATGGGGGATAGCTAGGGCATAACAATGGGACTCTTACATATGCCCAAACACTCCCCCAAAAAGACTTGAACAAGTTTGGAATAAGCTAAAGTAAGCAAAATATCAATGGGTATGATGCATATCTCAAGTTTTGACTTCCATGAAAGCTTGAAGTGAAGCTCTTCTTTGCGGGCTTGAACAAGTGATGAAAAAGCTCTTTGAGTAATACTTTTTCAAATTTATTATATCTAGCTTTTGTAACCAATGGATTTCTTGTTTTTGGTGAATCATGATATACCATTTTTGAACATTACGTGTATCTTACATTGGTAAATAAATTATGCAAGAATATTTAGTGTATAAAGCTAGAAGGATGGCAGGGCACCTATTTTTTTCCCTTTGTAACCTTCATTATTTGCATTAGAAATTTACTATGCAACTATCACTACTTGTGTATCTATTTGCATCCCTATTTACATCACTATTTGTGTCACTATTTGCGCCCATATTTGTATCACTACTTATATATAGTGACGGATTGTCACGTTGTCGTGACATTGCGCGTCCACCACTGCAAACCTGAGGGCGGAGTTTTTTGCCAAGAATTTGAACATATTAGTTAGCATCATTAGGATTTTTTTAAATATTGTGTAAGTATCTTTTGTGTTTACATTTGCATGATGCACGAGAACCTGTAGTAAGGCTAGGCACATTCTCCTCAGTGCATTCATAATTTTTGTGTGAACATCGTTTGATTGGTTTGGATATCATGGATTCGACATTGCATTTTATCTCAAATTATGAGTAGATGAGCACGAAGTTCTATTCTAAGGCATATTTTTGTTAGGGGCACATTGCATGGAAGAACAGGTTCATATGAAGAGAATGATCATTTTAAAGACTCCAAAGGTTTGCACACCAATATTGGAGCTTATGAAGAGAGTTTATGGAAGAAACATGAAGAAAATTGTAGTATGGTTGAAACACAAAAGATATGTTCAAGGTTTGGAAGGGTGGAGAGGTGCGAACACCCCATCATGTTTGGTGATTCTATGTTTTATGGAGTTGTAGACATGGTGGCAAAAAAGTCAAATGAGGTAGTCGCTCATGAGCATTGCAAAAATCACAAAGCACGTAATGACTCCATCATTGTGGACATCTACCATGGTCAATATAAGTCTACTCTCGTATGCCCGATTTGTAATAAAGTCTCAGTTACTTTTTGTATTTGTCACTGCCATTGCCATCCACTACTTTTCGAACTCTGACCGTCACAGTATTCACTAGTGATGGAAGTGATGCTCTTGTGCCTTATACTGTTACAATACCCAAGCAAGGCAGGTGTAGAGATCCTGTCATAGCCAATGAAAAGGCTTGTAGTTTGGGTGATGATGAATGGTTCATGTTAAAAGAGCTCTATGGTCATTGCTAGTTCTAGATTCTGGAGGACATCGACACTAACTTTGAGAGACCTCGTTGATGTGTCTAATGACATAAAACAGAGGCTCTTGCTACATCCAAGATATCTTGGAGATAGCTGAATTATTTTGTTAGTGGCTTGAAGTTCAAAGAATTGTTCTGATCCTAGGTTTGATGTTGTGGGGCTGAGTGCTAGCACTCTAGATCTTCTCGAGGAGAACTTCTTACGGTTGATATGAATCTTCAGATGCAAAGAATGTCTCTTCCCAGCAGCTACAGAGAGATATAGATGCTCTTATTAAGAGAGTCGAAAGGTGCTTGGAAGTTGGTGCCAATATGATCATGTTTGAAGCCGATGGAATAAAAAACAAAATAAAAACCATGATTTTTGATGTACTGATTTGAAAGCAATGATGATTGATGCTAGAAGACTCGTAGGGTGACGGTGATGATGAACGGCCTGAGTGGCGACATGGCTGACGTAAACATTGATGTCACGATATTGACAATAATACAAGCTTTTCTTGAGCTTTTCCTGTGGAAAAATCCACAAGGTTTATGTGAATTGTGTGAAGGTGGTGCTATTGATGGAGGATTTTTTAGATTAAAAGACGAGCTGTTGGTTGGTGGAGGGCGTCTGCTCTGGAAAATGTCAATACCTTCTTCATCAAGCATCGGGGAAGTCCTGTGGAAGGTGACAAAGAAGGAAGGAAGTCGAAGAAGAGAGCTGAAGGCAACGATTGAAAGAAGGTGCTGAAGGGACGAACCTGCAGTCCAAGAGGCCACGGTGACGATAGAGGAGAAGGAAAAGACGACGTAGGTGAAGGGAGAAAGTCGACGAGCAAGAGAGGGTGACAAAGAGGAGGTGCAGAAGAACGAGAAGACTAGCGGAAGATGTTGCTGCAACGGCTGGAACAAGACGAAGAAGGTGACAAAGACGTGACAAAAGACGTTGTTGCAATGAGGTGAAGAGGAAGGTGACGCAGAAGCTGAAGAAGGGAAGGAAGTGATGACGAAGCAGCATGCCACAAAGAAGTCTACAATTGTGGGGACTTTGTGAAGAGCAGAGCTAGAAGATATGCGCAACGATAGACTGTAGCAAGCTTGAAGAATTCGTCTCGTTTTTTAATGTCGACCAATGACGTTGAGATTTGTCATGCTATCCAAGGATGACCACCATCAAGGTAGACAATAGTTGCTGATTGAGGAGGCACAATACTGGAGTAAGGAGTGTGACTATCGCCATGGGAATTATCGTGGGGTGATCATATCCTGTTCAGAGGTGGTGATAATAATCAACTACAGCTATAGTAAGAAAGATCTTTGATATTAGCCAAGCTGTTGCTTGAGAGGGTGTGGTTGCTTTAAGACCCATAATCAGTACTTAAAACAAGGGGAGATGGCGATTACGTTTTCAACCGCAAGCATATGAGAAGGGATCTGAGCTTCATGGTCATAAGTATTGTCTTTCCTCTCTATTGTGTCCCTTCTAAACTTTTTCTTGAGGTTCTTAAATTCCATCTCGATTAAGCCCTTTCACTTAGCCTTTTGTTGTAATACTTGAAGGCTCAATTCTTGTGCTCCTCTAGCATCATAAGAAAGCTTCTCCTTCTTTAATCTTCTTGAGCTTAGGTTCATATCGATGATGTTATGTGCTTAAAACTTAAGATTCTTTATGTATTAACATCTTTATTACCCATTTTTATGTTTAACCATGACAATTTATCCTCTCTTGAAGGTATGAATCTTTGAATTTAAAAAAAAAAGAGGTCGAAAGGACAGGATGACTCTGCCTTACTATGCTCTAAATCAAACATCTTCTTTATTATGGTCTTCAACATGTACAACAAGTATACCTTCACGAATTTATCTTGAGTTCTCTTCATCTTGCTTAGCGTCCTTGTGATGAGCGATATTCACAAACCCCGCGCGTATTATTCCATGCGATACCTGGTGAACCTGACGTGAAAGCATTGCTTCTGATCGTCGAGATGGGAGACTCTTTGAATACTCCACCCACTTCATCATCGAGTGCTTCTTCCTTTTTGACCAATGAGATGAAGACTTTATTACAAACTCTTTCTTCAGCCATTATGATGAAGAATCAACAGATGTAGCTATCTATGCATACAACAACAGTTACATCAGCAACAATTGGATCAACAACGAATGTTGTATCAAGAACAAGAGCGTATGCATGGAGTAACCAAAGCAATCAAGGATATGGTTAGTGAGTGCAAATTGTTTGATGGCCAAAATGTTTCAGCCTATCTTAAAGCCTTTGAAAGCCAGATGCACTTTTTTGGAGTTTTGTCCAATTGGAGCAACTATTTTCTACGGCTTGTTACGCTAGCTTTGCGGGTTAGAGTAACTAATTTATTTGTGCAAGATTCAAACTGAAATGTTTTCAAGAAGGTGCTCAAAGATGAACATTTTCTGGAGGATTATGGTATTGCTTCGCAGAAGACATTCAAAGAGTGGGTCTATCAATCCAACAAAGGTCTTGTTGCTTCTAAGTTGTTGCAGGAGTTTGAAGAGCAATACAACCAGTTGGATGCAATTGATTAGAGCCCTAAACTCAAATAAAGTGGAGTTATTTTTGCAGGTGGCTAATCATGCACTTCAAGGTGAGTTGGAAGAGCTTCTTGAAGACCGTGGATAGCCTATGGGATTGAAGACGGATTGGCAAGATGCTTTTGATGTGGTTTCCACATTGACAAAGAGGCAGAGACCGAAGGCTCGCTTACAAAATGACATGTAAACACCTCTAGCGATGTCTTCTTCTAACTCGACTTCTCCTACTTCTCATGTTGCTCTTTCCACTTCTTCTTCTATTTCTCATCTTGTGTCTATGCCTACTTCTATGCCTATGCCTATTTCTACTGCGATTATCAAACCATTTGCCAAATCGACTATCGAAGACATGGTGGAGGAAATTTCAAATAACTTGAAAGATCTTCAAATTAAGACGACCATAAGAGAACAACAACTGCTTAACCCAACCCCAGTTTCTGCCCCAACATCTTCTACTCCTATGAATTCTTTCAAAAATGATCATGTTCGCCATTGTATGTGGTGCGATAGTCTAGATCATGAATGGAAGGACTGCCAAGACTTTAAAGAGGTGAAAAGATTGAAGTTGGTGGTCTCAAAGGACAAGATGATATGTTTTGGAGATACAGAGCAACCAATAAAACCAAATTTTGGTAAAGGAGGTATAAAGAAATTATTGGAGGAATCTCTTTTGCGCTCTTCTTATGTGATGCGAGAGATGGCAAGAGAAGCTGCTATTTATGGTCTTCAATATTTGGAGCAGTTTTGCTGAAGGACAAATCTCCTTTATGGTCCTATGCACTGCACGTAGAAAAGAAAGGTAAAGGTTCATCATCCCAACTTTCAACCATAAGAGATGCAATCAGAGAAGGGGCTAGATGGAATGATCATGTTGATGTATTTTCTATCTATGCTTACATTGCAAAATCTCAAGGATTTAAAGCGCTTGTTGAAGAAAAGTAGAAAAGAGATAATGAGTAGCCTGAAGGATCGAAGAGGGCAACTAGGAGGAGTGATCCAGTTCTTCAGCCTTGTTCTTCAGGTTTGGAGTAGAGTATGGATAACATACAGAAGCCAAAAGTACAAGAAGATCAAAAGGCCCCAAAGACAAAGGATTCGAAGCAGAAAAAACAACCTGGATTCAAGCTGCTATCCGACATCGAGATGACCATGGACTTAAAAAATGTACTTGAGGATCGGATTCTTAATTGCAAAATTGAATTTACTCTTGGAGAAGTCTTGGGGATTGCCAAAAGAGAATTTCATGATGTTATCATCGACATCATTAAAAGAAAATGATAGGTTATTGAAGAGCCAACACAAGATATGATCCATCGAGAGGCTTTAGTTGTTGTCGAGGCTATTCTTTATGGGTTGCAGATTGAGGAAATTGATTCTGATGAGGAGACTATTGAAGAGTCTATAGATGGAGCTCTATATATGCAGTCCAAGAAGTCTCTTCATCCTTTACTTTACCCTGCACAGTATGATGAGAGTGAAGACGCACCTAGATTGCTTCATTGAAGCCATTTTTCTCGTAGCCATTAGGCTCGTGCGACTATAGAGACTGTAGTCAAGCTTGGCGAGACAGAGACTCCTTGTGTTGCTCTTTTGGATCATGGCTTCGAGATTAATGTCATAGTGTGAGGTTTATATGATACTGGTAGATGGCCAGTTAATGTGGATCATGGTTGGCGCATACGTGCGGCCAACAACACTGTAGGAGATTTGTATGCTACATGTCCAAATTTGAAGATTTCTAGTAGAGATGTGGGTGAGTCTTATCATTTCTTTGTGCAAAACTCGTGTTCCTATCCTATTATTTTGGGGCAGCCATTTATTGCTGAATCTCAATGGAGACTAAGGTTCTAGATGATGGGTTTGCCTATGCAGGGATTTGAAGCAAGGATGGAAAGAGAGCTGTCTAGTTCATGACCATTTGTATCAACCATCAGTGAATAAGGATTCTTTGAGGGATTCCTCTCTTCGAGCAGGAGAGTCTGTTTTTTGTTAGGTACCATTGTCTTGCGAGATGATAGTGGTATGAGTCAAGAAAAGCTCTCACCTCCTAGTAGTGGCAATTTTTCCTCATGTATTTATGGTGTATCCACTGAAAGTACTTTGTGTTTTTAGTATATTTCTGATATGCCTAGAGCTGCCATGCAGTATGTAAAAATAAAAGAAAAAGAATTTATGCTTACAGGTGTTTTGCAGGAAGAAGAACGGATAGATGGTCTCTATGATGGCCTTTCATGCTCAGATACCATGGAAGAACTTTCGGTATTGCTAAATGCTAATAATCAAGAGTTGTCATATGTCTTATGGGTCCATTCTCTGATGATGTATTGGGAAATTGTTGATTTCATGCTTCAAAAGAATTTGTGTGCTGAGGATTCTCAGCAAAAATTATTCCTTACTGACATATTTCAGCAAAAAGAGTTGGATGTTACTGTTTATACACAACAAAAAATTGTGTTTATGAGGGTATTTTCATCGAGGGTTGAAATTTGTAGGTTGTAGCAATGAAGCCACAATTCGGTCAAAATATAAGACAATTGACAAGAAGGTTAGACCAATTGTAGGATCACTACCTTTGGACAGTGATGAGATGGTTAGGAGAGTTGCTTTGCAACCTCCTTTACGAGATCCTGCAGGTGTCAGACATAAGTTTTCAACTAAGACATTGAAAGAGATGAAGATTGGGATTGAAGATTTTCTGCTTTCTGAAGAGGTAAGATGTTTTGACGAGATGTTATGCAGACATGGGAAACCTTTTGCCTTTTTCCCACATGAGATTGGATGCGTTGATCCTAGGGTTGTGACATCTATGGTTATTTTTACCATTCCGCATGTCCCTTGGAATCTACGACCTATTCTTGTACCAAGGACTCACTTGCCTAAATTGGTAAAACTTTTGAATGAGCGGACTGGGATGGGGATTCTAGAGCCATCTTCAACTCCATATTCCAACAGATGGTTCATAGTTCCTAAGAAGAATGGGACACTCAGATTCATATATGACTTACAACCAGTAAACAATGTCACTATTTGGAATGTTGGTGCAAGACCTATTGTAGATGTATTTGCTGAGCTTTTGCTGGACGTGCTATCTATTCATATGGTGATCTTTATTTTGGATATGATCAGTTCCATCTTGCCCTTTTTATTCCTGATCTTACCATGTCTTTCATTCACGACTTACCTATCAAGGGTTGATTAGAGAAAGAGAGGGATTATTCTTTAGACGACCATGGATGCAAGTTCCTGTGGTTTCAGATATTAGAGATGTTGAGAGGATTCTTTACAGGTTGGAGGAAGTGAATTTGACCTTGTCAGGGTTGAAGTTTATTTTTGGAGCAAGAGAAGTTTTGATTGTTGGACGACATATGTGTGGATAGTATGGCAGAAAGCCTTCTCCTGCAAAGGTTGATGCCATAGAGGAGATTACAGATACTTGCTCTTCTACTTTGGAGGTTTGCAGGTTTCTTGGAGCTTGTGTGTTTTATCTTATTTGGATTCCACATTTTTCTCATATTGCAGATGATCTCCACCAGTACTTGAGAAAATGGCAATGTTTTTCTAGGGAGATAAAACATACTAAAGCCATGCAAAAACTGAAGAAATTATTGAGAGTTGATCTGACTCTTTGAAAGGTAGATTATGAGTGTGGGAGACCTATTTTTCTTACTGGTGATACTAGTCCTATCAGCATTGGATGGGAATAAGTATGCTATTCGGTTTGGGGTGAAAGTCCTAAACGAGCGGCAATGTAGGTATTCACAGGTTAAGAGAGAGCTCTTGGGAGTGGTCACGACTCTTAAGAATGAGAGGGAGTACTACATTGGTGTTGTTGTCGTAGTCGAGACTGATTGTTTATCTCTTCTAGGTATGATCATGAGTTTAGTTTAAAAGACGAGCTGCCGATTAAAGGAGGGCATGCTACTCTGAAAAACATCAATACCTTCTTCATCAAGTGCCGGAGAAGTCTTGTGGAAGGTGATGAAGAAGGAAGGAAGTCAAAGACGAGAGCTGAAGGCGGCTGATGAAGCAATGATGAACATGCTGAAGGGGCCGACCTGCAGTTCAAGAGGCCACTGCAACGATAGAGGAAAAGGAAAAGACGACGTAGTTGAAGGGAGAAAGTCGATGAACAGAGATGGTGACGAAGAGGAGGCGAAGAAGAACGAGAATGCTGGCGGAAGATGTTGTTGCGACAACACGAACAAGACAAAGAAGGTGAAAAAGATGCGACAGAAAACGTTGTTGCAATGAGCTGAAGAGGAAGGTAATGTAGAAGTTGAAGAAGGGAAGGAAGTGACGATGAAGCAACAAGCCACAAAGAAGTCTACAATTGTGGGGACTTTGTGAAGAGCAGAGCTAGAAGATATGTGCAATGATGGACTTTAGCAAGCTTGAAGAATTTGTCTCCTTTTTTTATATCAACTGATGGGGCTGAGATTTTTCATGCTATCCAGCGACGACTGCCATCAAGGTAGACAATAGTTGCTAATTGAGGAGGCACAATACTGGAGTAAGGAGTGTGACTATCACCATGGGAATTATCATGGGGTGATCATATCCTGTTCAGAGGTGGTGATAATAATCAACGGCAACTATAGGAAGAAAGATCTTTGATATTAGCCAAGATGTTACTCGAGAGGGTGTGCTTGTTTTAAGGCTCGGGGGGTTCACTATATATATATTCTTTATATAACGTGCATTCATGGCCTATTTATAAATATCCTAATTTGTGAGTTTTTCTTCGATAAAACACAACCCTTTTCTATTCAATCTGTAAGTAACCCCTTTATATGACACCCTTTTGTATGTAAAAAATGGTGTTTGAAACCCCTTATTTTGAACTCACGTTATATATACATATATTCATGAGTGACCCCCCCGAATTTTAAGGCCCTTAATCAATACTTAAAAAAAGGGGAGATGGCGATTACGTTTTCAACTGCAAGCATATGAGAAGGGATCAAAGCTTCATGGCCATAAGTATTGTCTTTTCTCTCTATTGTGTCCCTTCTGAACTTCATCTTGAGGTTCTTAAACTCCATCTCCATTAAGCCCTTCCACTTAGCCTTTTGTTGCAATACTTGAAGGCTCAATTCTTGTGCTCCTCTAGCATTATAAGAAAGCTTATCTCCTTCTTTAATCTTCTTGAGCTTAGCTTCATATCCCTGATTTTATATGCTTAAAACTTAAGGGTTATTTATGTATTAACATCTTTATTACCCATTTTTATATTAGCTATATATATTTTGTCTATATATAGCATCCTTGGTTCCCTCTATATATTCCAACTATGTGTGCTCACTTGATACACTTCTGAGGTTTCACTTTCGGTGCCTCGTGTCTCTCTTCCTCTGTTTCTCGTCTCTCTTGCACACTGTTAGTGGGTTTTTCCCTTGAGCCCCCAAGGGTTTTTTCATCCATAGTAAGGGACCTTTATTTGAGCAGGGGTGTTAGCTATATATAACAGTGCGCGAGAGAGACGAGAAATAGAGGAAGAGAGACATGAGGCACCGGAAGTGGAACCCCAGAAGTGTATTAGACTATATATAGCTAACACCCCTGCTCAAATAAAGGTCCCTTACTATGGATGAAAAAAACCCTTGGGGGCTCAAGGGAAAAACCCACAGCTCTATATAGACCTACCGTTATATTAATATTCAAAATATAAAATTACAAATTTGATCTTACAAGAGCCTATTCATAGGTGTCAAAGGAGCTACATCACTCATGAATTACAACATCAATGGAGAAGGAGCTACATCACTCCTGAATTACAATAGCCTATTCAGAGGCATCAAAAGAGCTTTATCATTCCTAAATATACAACATGTAAAATAAGGATAAGCGACATCACTGCAAAAGATAAAATCTCCAAGAAATTCCTTCAATTGAACTTGGGATGTAAACAATATATCTGTCACATCAAAACTTAAAGAAAAACATTACAGTGATATTAGAACAACACAAGGTCTATAGAGACGGTTTGCGACGCCGCTCTAAATACAACATAACACATGTGGGGCCCCATGAACAGAATATCAATTAAAAAATTTGTCATCAACTAGAATATAGATGCTCATCAATGGAATAACGAACAAGGATGATCATCATGAAGCATGGTAATATGCTAATGAATATAGACGCTCATCAATGGAATAACGAACGAGGACGATCATCATGAAGCATAGTCTGTCTATATATAGCACCCCTGTTAGCTATATATAGACAAACTATATATAGCTAACAATATCAACATACCAAAGCATTGAATAGTAATTGAATAACATTGATTGAATGAAAAATATAAAATATAAGCTATGAAACTTATGAAACAATGCCATGACAAAGAATCCATAACATAAGACAGATTGAATGAAAAATATAAAATATAAGGTATGAAACTTATGAAACAATGACATGACAAAGAATCCATAACATAAGACATGAGATTGCTATTGTTGGTTATTTTCATAATGTCGATGCTATTGATATTGAAGCTAATTAATAATAACCTAGATATAATAACATTATCACCTGACAAGGAGTATCCTTTCAAATCTAGGTAGTTTATACGTAGAAAGACAAAAACATAATTATAATCACTTTGGTGATGCACTGATGTAAAGCTTTGGATAAAGCTTTTGAGAATAAATATTTTGAATAATAAGAAGACGAAAAAAGAAGGCGATGGCAGTAGGCTTCACATTGTATCCAGGAATAGCGTGCATGCTTTTTCATGAAACGCTAATTGGAGACAGAGTGAGGTAGCGAGAGCAATCCGGGCCTTGCCATGCAACCGCCACTACACTACCACGAATGGTCTTCCCCTCATTCTTGACTCAGCTTAGCTATGGTGGATTACTAGCGTTTTGTAGATCGAATGGCCCCCGGTGCGGTGCTTGGCTAACACCTTCGCTCTGGGTTTGATGTGCAACTTGGTGGACCAACATATTATCCCCGTGAAGATCCTCGCTTTGATGAGCGCGATCGTCTGAAAGGAGCATCTTATATGCCAGCTTCATCGTGCATTATATGGATTGAAGCAAGCCTCTCGTGCTTGGTATATTAAGATTGATCAGTTCCTCACATCTAAAGGTTTTGTTGCATGTTTTGCTGACCCAAATCTTTACATCAAAAGGGAGGACAAATGTTTTATTATTCTTGCTCTATATGTTGATGATACTATTCTTGTGTCAAATAATATTGCTTTCTTGGATGCTATGAAGAAGCTTTTATCGACTGCATTTGAAATGGTGGATCTTGGTGAGATACATTCTTGTTTGGGTATTCAAGTTCAACGACACCGACAACAAGGCATTCTTCTTCTTCGCCAGACAAAGTTTATTAATGATATTGTTAAGAAGTTTGGGTTGATAAATGCGCACTCTGCCAACACTCCCATTCTTTCGAGCTCTACCAAGGGTACATCTACAACACGTAATGAAGAATCAGCCTTATCGCTAATCTTGTTGGTTGTCTTCCATCAAGTTTAGCCAAAGAAGTTATTGCACTGAGGTGGTCTGTATCTAAGCATGTGATTGCTATTTCTAATATGGACATAGTTGATTTGGAAAAACAGCTTCCATCAAGTTTAGCCAAAGAAGTTATTCCACTCAAGTGTAAAATAGGTCTATTGCAAGCAAAGACTTTAAATCGTGGTGACAAGCTACTAGCTGCAATTCTTTTTCTACTGTGTTCAAACCGCAACAAGCAAATTGGAGGCAATTCAATTGGAGAAGGGGGCTTGGGCTACCCGTTTTCTGCCAGGCTACTCAGATTAGCAGAGGCTGCAATTGTTTAATAGTCACATTAGATTTCTTTCAAATCCAGATTTCCTGCACTTTGGATCCAAGCAATAATTACGAATGGACTCTTGTAAACATGGCTATTTTTTATTGTGTGCATGAGGCAAGAGCTGAGGCAAAGGTCATGGTGCATGCAAGCTCATTGACACTATAAGAGAGGGCTGGGTTGTATTGGTGATTTATCATGGTGATGTATCTCTGTTACTGTTCTAGGAGGCTGTGTCCCTGGTACTGCAACCTGGGAATTGTTGAGAGAGAGAGAGAGTACGAAAGAGATACACAAGACATGCTCCCAAAGAATGATTCATATTGATGTAGAGTTAGTATATATAGGTGAGACCCAAGTCAAGTGAGAGATGATATATAGTTGTAACATATTGCTTGATAGAGTGGGTGGAAGGAAAGGAGGAAAATAAGAATTGGCAGAGTGTGCATTTGTCAACCCAAACTTCTTAACAATATCATTAATAAACTTTGTCTGGCGAAGAAGAAGAATACCTTGCTGTCGGTGTCGTTGAACTTGAATACCCAAACAAGAATGTATCTCACCAAGATCCACCATTTCAAATGCAGTCGATAAAAGCTTCTTCATAGCATCCAAGAAAGCAATATTATTTGACACAAGAATAGTATCATCAACATATAGAGCAAGAATAATAAAAAATTTGTCCTCCCTTTTGATGTAAAGATTTGGGTCAGCAAAACATGCAACAAAACCTTTAGATGTGAGGAATTGATCAATCTTAATATACCAAGCACGAGAGGCTTGCTTCAATCCATATAATGCACGATGAAGCTGGCATACAAGATGCTCCTTTCCTGCAATCATAAAGCCTTCAGGTTTCTCCATATAGATTTCTTCTTCAAGATCTCCATTGAGAAAAGCCGTTTTAACATCCATTTGGTGAATTTCTAGATCAAATAGTGTTGCAAAAGCCAAAATCATATGAACAGTTGTGGAGCACACAACGGGAGAAAATGTTTCTTGATAATCTACTCCCGCAATCTGCGAGTAACCTTTTGCAACAAGTCGTGCTTTGAACTTATCAAATGAGCCATCAGCTTTGGTCTTGGTTTTATAAACCCATTTACATTTGATAGGAACATGATTTGGGGGGAGTTCAGTAAGAATCCATGTACCTTTGGAGATTAAAGAATCGTACTCAGCTTGCATAACTTCTTGCTGTTGATCCCTTTGAGACGATTTGATAGCTTCCATATACGATATTGGATCCTCTTGGACAGACATAGCATCATCAAAGACATCATTTTCAATAGAATAGAATCCATGCTCTATCTCAATAGGAAGATCGACATAGATCTCCAAATTTTCATCAATCTTCTTTGGAGGTGAAGGAGGTTTATAATCATCAGAATTAGTAGACTCACAAAGCAAGTAAGGAAATGCACTAAGCAAAGATTGTGTATCATCTGAAACATCTGACGACCATGTGCCACCCATAGTCTTCTCATCAAATATAGCATCACGACTAATGATAACCTTTTGAGTAGAAGGATCATAAAATTTGTAACCTTTGGAATGATCTGAATAACCAAGAAAAATAACCTTCAAACTTGGAGGATCCAACTTATGTCGAGTGTCCTTGGGCACATGAATATAAGCAATGCAGCCAAATGTGCGAAAGTGAGAGACTGAAGGTGTCTTCCCTGTCCAGATTGTTAAAGGAATTTTACCAGCAGGTGCAGTAGTTGGAAGATGATTTTGAATAAAAACGGCTGTTAGAAGTGCTTCAGTCCAAAACTTTCGAGACAAACCAGAGTGTATAAGCATGCAACGTATAGCATTAAGAATAGTGCGATTTTTGCGCTCAGCAACACCATTTTGCTGAGGAGAATAAGGAACTGTAAACTCATGATGAATACCTTGATCGTTACAGAAGTCATCAAATAGATTGGATACATATTCACCGCCATTATCACTGCGAAGCGTCTTTATAGAGAATCCAGTTTGAAGCTCCACACTTATCTTGTATTGTTTAAATATAGATAAAGCCTCAGACTTATGTCGAAGAAGATAGACATGTGTGTGCTGTGAGAAATCATCAATGAAAGTTATAAAATATTGATATTGAGACTTTGAGGTAGGAAAAGGACCGCAAATATCGGTATGAACCAAATCCAAGAGAGCACAGGAATGTGATGAAGTAGAAGTGTGGAAAGGAGAACGATGGTGTTTTCCAAGTGCACAGTACTCACATATTCCCATACGTAGATGAGATTTAAGATCCATACCTTGCACAAGACCATGACGATGAAGATCAAGAAGTTTGGCAAAATCGGAGTGTGCAAATCGTTGATGCCATAATTTGCAATCTGCATCTCCAGGAGCAGTAACAACATTTGCAACTATATCGTTCAATGATAGCTCAAATAGATTACCATGTGGAGGAGCCACTGCAATAGTATGTCCATCTTTCTCTATACAACATTGATTATGATCAAAGCCAACAAACAAACCAAGATCAACTAGACGAGCAACAAAAAGAAGATTTCTTTGCAAATCTGGAACATGAAGAACTCCTCTTAATATTCTAGTGGATGAAATAGTCCCCATATATAAATCACCCACTCCTTTGACTTGACAAGTCGTATCATCCGCAAGGTAAACAAACTTCTTGACAGGAAGAGAATGATAATTGTGAACCCACTGTGATTGGTATGTCATGTTTCCAGTGGCACTTGAATCAATGATGAATAGAGAACCATCATGAACATGAAGTACCTTTTCTAGAGAGATATCATGATGGACGAAATTGAGCTCCTCATGAGTATGATCATCATCAGTTGTAGTTTGTTGAACAATATAAGATCAAGAATGTTCTTCATCATATCTGCATTTATAACAACGATGAGATGGATGATCTGTATGTGCACAATAATCACAAGGAGGAAAACTTTTGTACGAGCGAGGTTGCTTTGTAGTAACTCCATGCTCCTCATCATATTGACTTGCCCAGCAATAAAAGCCACATGGCCTTTCTTATCACAATAAGAACAATGTTTGTTAGGATAAGCAAGACGAGAAGATTTACTACCTTGATTAGGGCATCCATCCTGCTGAAAACGTGAAGCAGGACGCTTGCGAGCAACAAAAGAAGCATCAAAATCCCTTTGTTCGCGAGTGACCAAAAGAGCATTAGATTTTTCCAAATGATGCTCATGACATTGAGAATATTCAATAAGAGATATACATGCTTTGTCAAAGTGGATATCATCCTTGTTAGACAAAATAGTGATGATATTGTCATATAAAGGATCTTTGATGGTATGAAGAAGTTGAGTAATAATCTGATTTTTAGCAACAGGAGCGCCGGCAGCACCAAGCTGATTGATAATGTCTTTAAAAGCCTCGATATGAGAGTTCATAGAAGTACCAACCTTATATTGAAGATTCTTCAAACAAGTTTGGAGATATAAAATTTCAGTGACCGATTTCTTCTCAAACGTTGAGATAAGATACTCCCAAAAAGCATGAGAAGCAGATGAAAGACATCCAACATAAGTGAGTCAGGAAGTGCAGACAATATATAACGACGAGCCGCTTTGTCACGACGAATCCAATCAGTATGATCAATTTTCCATTGTTCAAATAATGGGCCATCAGTAATCATAGAATTGTTATTCATCACATCAATAGGTTGAACTGGGCAAGACAGGTCGCCCAAAACAATATCAAATAATTCATCACCTTCAAGAATTAGCATCATCTTTGCTTTCCACCCAGGAAAGCCTTGTCCTTGGAAGAAGGGAACCGAATGTTGGCCAGACGGATATCCGTTAACAATTACGCAATTGGCCATGCCTGTATGTCGAGAGAAAACAAATAAGATGAGATCGCAGAATTTGCAAACCATGATCAAGACGAGCGTAGTTGAGACGCATGACAACCAAAATAGGGAGATGCACGTAAGAACGACGAAAAGTATTGAGTGACTAAAAAGAAAGCCTGAAATAGAGAGACGTAACGTGCAAGACGAGATGACACATGTCTATCTTCTTCGACATAAGTCTGAGGCTATATCTATATTTAAACAATATCTAGTGTGGAGCTTCAAACTGGATTCTCTATAAAGACACTTCGCAGTGACAATGGCGGTGAATATGTATCCAATCTATTTGATGACTTCTGTAAGGATCAAGGTATTCATCATGAGTTTACAGTTCCTTATTCTCCTCAGCAAAATGGTGTTGCTGAGCGCAAAAATCGCACTATTCTTAATGCTATACGTTGCATGCTTATACACTCTGGTTTGTCTCGAAAGTTTTGGATTGAAGCACTTCTAACATCCATTTTTATTCAAAATCATCTTCCAACTACTGCACCTGCTGGTAAAATTCCTATAAAAATTTGGACAGGAAGACACCTTCAGTCTCTCACTTTCGCACATTTGGCTCCATTGCTTATATTCATGTGCCCAAGGACACTCGACATAAGTTGGATCCTCCAGGTTTGAAGGTTATTTTTCTTGGTCATTTAGATCATTCCAAAGGTTACAAATTTTATGATCCTTCTACTCAAAAGGTTATCATTAGTCATGATGCTATATTTGATGAGAAGATTATGGGTGGCACATGGTCATCAGATGTTTCAGATCATACACAGTCTTTGCTTAGTGCATTTCCTTACTTGCTTTGTGAGTCTACTAATTCTGATGATTATAAACCTCCTTCACCTCCAAAGAAGATTGATAAAAATTTGGAGATCTATGTCGATCTTCCTATTGAGATAGAGCATGGATTCTATTCTATTGAATATGATGTCTTTGATGATGCTATGTCTGCCCAAGAGGATCCAATATCGTATATGGAAGCTATCAAATCGTCTCAAAGGGATCAATGGCAAGAAGCTATGCAAGCTGAGTACGATACTTTATTTAAAACTGTAATTCTAATTACAGTTCGTTAATCCCCAATTACAGTTCGTCGTCTTTGTTAATGACGTTGATTAGGACAAGCAAACATCTTGCTATTTTTAGCGATGTTTTATTATCGTTTACGTTCTTTGCTCTGATACCATGTTGAGAGAGAGAGAGAGTACGAAAGAGATACACAATACATGCTCCCAAAGAATGATTCATATTGATGTAGAGTTAGTATATATAGGTGAGACCCAAGTCAAGTGAGAGATGATATATAGTTGTAACATCCCCACTCAAACAAAGGTCTCTGGCTGCGAGTGAAAAAACCCTTGGGGAGAACAAGGGAAAAACCCGAGCCCCTACACATACCTACGATACAAAAATGATTTACTATAAAGTTTTGTTGAATACAATGATACATGCCTCAATCAGTGAGACAAGAACTTGAAACAATACCAAGTGCATGTCTCAATGAACTAAAGTGAGCTTCACTAAGAGCTTTTGTGAAGATGTCTGCAACCATTTGATCACTGGGACAATGCTCCACCATAATGGAACCTTTCTTGACTTCATGTCGAACATAATGATAATGAATGGCAATAAGCTTTAAGATACCAAATTTCATTCTATCTTCTCTCTTTAAATTTTCAGGGAGAGTCAAAACAACAGATCCTAACAGATATACCAGTGATGACTCTTAGTAAGAGGGACCTTGCATAGATTAAGCTTCAGAGAACTTGAACCATGTTGTCCGGGGTTTGTGTCAAAACTCTTGATAACCAGCTACACAGTAGTAGACCACTTATGCCATGTTAGAGTCATTCAAAGAAAACTCCCAACTCCATAAGCTCATTGAATAGGCACAATATTCACATCAAGTGAACGGAACGTTAGTATATGTAGAACAAGAGCTTTTGCATCCAAGCATTCAGAGAGAAAAAGATGACTCCCATAAAATGCAAGATGTGCTTGAACTTCAAACTCCAATTAATTTCAGCATAAGCAGGTTGGGTTCTTTCCAAAGGACCACCCCTACCATTGTCCTTAGCATCACTGTATCAAGCATAGTGGCTTATTCGGGCAGATTCACAGAGTTCTGGGGCCCATAGTGAAGATTTCTTGTACTCTATATTTGATAGAGAGTAGTGTTTTTCTGCAATTACTGAGACTCGACATACCTCTCTTTTGTAAATAAGTCCACTCTCCTGCTCTATCTAGATTCAGGAGGTTTATATCTACTCTATGCCTACATTGAACTCTCAACATTTCTTGCTGCCTTCATCTATTGTAATTCAAGATTGATGTAGCTCCTTCGATGCCTACAAATAGACACTTGTATATTCAGGAGTGAGTTAGCTCCTTTCAACTTTGTAATAATATCTTTTCAATATTAATATAGCAGTAGGGCTATATAGAGCAGTGGGTTTTTCCCTTGAGCCCCCAAGGGTTTTTTCATCCACAGTTAGGGACCTTTATTTGAGCAGGGGTATTAGCTATATATAGCTTGTCTATATATAGCATCCCTAGTTCCCTCTATATATTCTAACTATGTGTGCTCACTTGATACACTTCTGGGGTTCCACTTCCGGTGTCTCATGTCTCTCTTCCTCCGTTCCTCGTCTCTCTTGCGCACTATTCAACATTTTATGCTTAACCATGACAGTTTATCCTCTCTTGAAGGCAAGAATATTTGAATTATAAAAAAAAAGCAGCTTGAAAGAAGGACAGGAGATCTCTCTGCCTTAATATGCTCTGAATCAAACATCTTCTTTATTATGGTCTTCAACATGTACAACAAGTATGCATTCATGAATTTATCTTGAGTTCTCTTCATCTCGCTTAGCATCCCTATGACAAGCGACATTCACGAACCCTGTCCATATAATTTCATGCAACAACATTGCTATTAATGATGAGTAATGGGGGCAAATTTTTCTATGAATAATTCCCTTGCTTTTAACGTTGATATTGGGTCTATATGTTGTAGTCTCTCTCTCTTGCTCTCTCTCTCTCTCCCCAAAAAAAATGAATAGAGCTTCTCTCCAATATAGATAGTGTAATATTTCTTGCTTAAAAAAAATATTACGTACTTGTGAGTCTCACACAAGGACGATGCGAGCATTGAATATACGGATAGTGCGACCTTTTACTCAATGTATCCTTGGCAGAAATGAGACCAAGGGTTTAAAGAAACCCACGTTCTTCATAGGAACCTCCTCTTAGGAGGCCAAAAGGATAATTTTTGGAAATATGACAAATTTTTTTATCCCCTCTTTCCCCCAGCCAACAGTCGTGCTGGAGGAGAGGGAGGGGAGGCGGGATGACTGAGCATCCTTGCTGGATGCCATGGAGGGGGTAAATGCCATGCAAATGGCTACGTGGGTGTAGGGAGGTCCTCCTCCCTACACCCTATAAAAACCCCCTGTGGGGGGTGGTCATGATAGGAAAAACTATAGGGCGTAAGGCTGCCACTCGGGTGAGTAAGGGAGAAGGCTTGAAGGGAAGGAAGAAAGGGAATCTGCTGAGTGTGACGCTACCGTGGAGGAGGGCCAGAACGTCACCGGGATGAGAGCAAGGGGAGAGTGGTAACGCTGCAGACGCAGGCCGTGAAAGAGAGGAACTGTGTGGTCGAGGCTGAGGAGGTAGCCGTGAGGAGGGACGCCGCCATTTTCCGCCTCCTTTTTCTCCCACGTGGTGAACTCATGATCCCAGAAGCTTTAGAAGCTTCTTGGGAAGCTTCTAAATACCCCCCCCTTAGGAAGCCCCCCTTCTTGTGGGCTTCCATAAGGCCCTAGCAAGTGGGTTAATAAACCCCAATCCCCCCCCCCCTCGGGGATCCAAAGCCCCCCCTTCCCATGCCCTTTCCTATTGCCTTTATAAAGTGGGTTTTTGTGACCCCACCCCCTGGGATTTAACCCCTTCACAAGCTTCCCTTTACACCTCCTTTCCCCCCCTTGCGTTCTTATACAAAGGGAGTCTCACCTCGGAGTTTAAGCCTTGCATTCCACAAAGCCGTTTTTTTAAAACTCCATTTCCGTGGATTTTTCTTTTCTTACATCTCTCATAAAGATCACAATAACTGGGTTTTTCAAGCCCATCATCCCCACAAAGTTTTAAACCTGTTTCTTTTCATTGATTCTCCTCAAGTTCATATTAACCACTGGATCAAAAACCATCTTTCCTGTTGCAACTCCCACAAGCCTATAAGGCCTTCTAAAGCTCAATTCTGAAAGACGGTGGAATCGATCAAATCACAAAGGGAGTCTCGCGTGCGAAGGAGACGGCCAAGATCATAAATCTACGTCCAAGGCAGAAAGGTCGAAGTTTCGATGGCTCCTAAGAAGGCACAAGGTGCAATCATAGGAGGATCATCTCCTAACATCCATGTGGACATTTCACCACAAGCCCAGGTTTTTCTTCCTAATTTTGATTAACGTCGTAATATTTCAATTATGCATAGATCATTTATGGAATTATGATACACTTTTTCGATTGAAATACCTTGGCTGAATTAAAGGAAATAACTTCGATCAAGGAATCGGTCATTCGTATTAAACGAATGAAAAAGAAGAGCATAAGATCTCTATGCATTCCTAGCAAGTGGTTTTTATGCATTGCAAAGTAACGAACTTAGATTAACTAATGCCCATTTTTACAAGTCGAAATAATGATAATACACTTCAATTATGCATGGAAAGAATAAATCGCAAGTCGCATTATTAGGCATCTTTCCTTCTAAATGATTCATTCAAAGAAGGTTGCTAATCATCCGTAGGAATTTGCAAGGCGTGGAAAATGGTTCTTAAGCTGCGTGAAGTAAATTAAACCCTAGTCAATTGGCTTAAATCTCAATAAACTACGTAAATAGTTATGAAAGGTTGTGTAATGCTCATTCAGCGTACAAGCTTCAAGAGTAGACAAGTAAATTGGTTTAACCTAAACACCTAAACCTCGAGGGACTCGTTAGGAATGGTTAAATCGATGCAACATATCCCAAGTGCTAACTAGTATTTAGCACGTTGAGGACGTGACCCAATCGCTATTATTGCCAAAGCTGAAACTCTTATACCCTAAAGACTTGCCCACATTCACGGAATGTAGGGACAATATGACATACTTGCGAGAAACAATCTAGGGTTTTTATCCTAAGGTTCACTCGCCAAAAGGATGAAACTCGATTTGAAATTGAAACCTTAGGACCGACAATGTCGGCCTAGTGCAATCAGGAATGGATTGTTATGAAGACATCCAATCCCTATTTCTTATCTAATCATGATTTCGTGATTAGAAGATGCCATTCGATGGGTAAAATAGTCCCATGGTGTAGTTTGCTCAGGTTCGACGCTAATTGCCATTTAGGAAATGACCATTAGGGAAAACGCTGATTCAGGTCGGTCCTAAGTGGGAACGGCCAGAATACTTCCGCTACATGGCAGACGCGGAAAGTCCTAGATCGCAAACCCTGTGACATTCCATGGGAGTGCCGGGCGGAGCTTTCTAGACATATTTTCCGATGGACTGTTAAGACGTGTCCTGATGATAACATGTAGACATGTTACAGATAGATTGAGAGAAAGAGAGAGGGGGAAGGGGGTACCTCCATGTACTCTAAAAGAGAGAGAGAGAGAGAGAGAGAGAGAGAGAGAGAGAGAGGTTACCAATCCACATTTAGTAAGGTTGGATGTAGGGTCAATTTAACCACTTGAATATTTTAAAAACTAGAATTTGAACGATCTTTTCCAACATCTTGTATATATAATTCATTATGTCCCAAGACATGGCTATTTGGTGCTACTATACCATGCATCCACACATATAGACACGAATACCCATATTATATTGATATGCAAACCACTAACAATACCAATAAAAAAACTAACAACAATAGTAGGAACATGATAATATTTGAGCTTTGCAATTGACTTCAAAATTGATTAGCACAAAATAACATCTAGACAAGCTTTAGTAACATAATAGTGCAAATAACTAGATAATAAAGTACAATATAGACCAACGCATTTATGAATGCTATTTATAAAAGGCACTACATTTTGGCATCGCCTAGACGGTTCACCAACATATATACTCCTCCAACAAACAAAACAATTGCAAAAGATTGGCCCATAGGATAAGCTTTATCACTTATTAATAACATGGTGTGTAATATTTCAGTACTTTTTTCCCCATATCGATGTATGTACGAAATGGCAGGCCTTATATTGGTAAACTGATGCTTATCACTTGGCAGTAAGTACAACTTTCTAGATGCAAGCGAGTGCAGGCTCCCTCGCTAAGAAACTTGGGAATCGTCCAACTTGATCTACACGGCGAGTCTATCTCTGCGACACCTTATCTGAGGGTTCCTAAATAGCTATACAACCCTAATGCCAATTATACACGTTCAAAAAAGTTCTCTACGCTGGAGGAATCTCCCCGGCTAATTGGTGCCAAGTTGCATTAAGGACAGTAGACTTCGCAGCTTGATCTACATAATTATTGATATGTAGTGGAAATTAATAAGGTGACAACGGTCGCGGGGCCGGAACAAGGGCAGACGCATCACGTAATTGGAGGAGTATCGTCCATCAACGACCATGCATGACGAAACGAGAAAAGAGAGCAGTGAGGATGGCCGAATGATCAGGCTATATGTATGTATATATAATGACGGGGGGGGGGGGGGCGGGTAATGGTAAATTATCGTGTACGAAAGGATCGGATTAGGAATTGCGAAATATGGGTCACGCTTCTGCATTAGGACGTAGAAAACGATTTTTACATTTTTGCATGGCTATTAAACCGACGTCGGCGTCAACTAAATTTAACGCTTGCGAATAACACGACTTAATAAATATGATTTCTGACCATCATCAACCCTTTGCACAGATTTATCGACGTGGCACACTCTCTCCCTCTCTCGCTCTCTCTTTCATCAAACATATACTATCACATACGCACTTAAACTGACGAAACTTGTAAGACCGACCTTGATATCTACTAAACACTTCAGACCGACAGAAAGAGAAAATCTTAATTGATGGAGTTTAGGCTTACCCACATATACAGAAAAATCATTGGCACATCAGCTGGTGGCAAAAAATGTACCCATTCGAAATGATATGGTTTTACTTACAAAATTCCACAGCTCCTGTGGAGATCATATTGTTACCTGAATTGGGTTTTAGAGCGTGCTGCTTGCTCGCTCTAGCTCCAATATATCACATTGATAAGTTAATCTTAGATTAGTCATTTCTTGCTTGACATGATGACGTTGAATGATCAGCTTACATACAGGTTCCCTGTGATCTATGGCAGCTAGCTAGCTTACTTACATGGATCTGCATGATGAGCTTTTAGTAGTTGAAAGAGAAGCCTGGTCCTGATTCCTAGTATACTATATTAGTGGGTGGGCTGGCACAAAAAATTGATTAGCTTTTTGTTAGTTTTTTTTGTTCTGGTTTCATGATCCATGGATCATCATTTCATCCTCTAGCCTCCGTTAAACAGAAGAGGCTCAAAATTGAAAATGTACAGTTCTCTGGCAAATGCATGGTTGAGGCAAGAATGTCACGGTACTACTAGTTCTCTCTCTGAGCATCCTTCGCTTCTTCAAACTTGACCATGCCTCATGCCTCTAGATTTCTTGGAAGCTGGCGCCCAGCCCTCGCTTGGTCCTGTAACTTTGAAGTGATTCTCTGGTTGTGTTTTTACAAGACCCTCAGCTTCCATGTTCGTGATCCTTAACTTTCATTCCATGCTGCAAAGATTGGAACTGCGAGATTAGGTCTGGCAGACAATCCAGGAGCAGGAACCATCCAGTTGCCAAACCCTTCGTTCCCAAAACCATTAGATTTGGCCAGTCCATTTGCAGAGGCTTGATGCTGTAAATAGAAGAGATTCTTAGCAAAACTATCAGCTCCTTGCATGAGATTATCATATCCAGATCCTTTTGATCCATGATCGTGATCAGCCTCATTTTGAGGCATCCTTTGTGTATCACAGAGACCAGGATTGTGAGAGAGTGCTGTCGAGTTGCCCAAAAGAAGCCCACTACTGGTCAGATTGGCAAATATTCCATTTTGGCATCCGTTGCCATTCATTTGCATTGCTTGAGTGTCCTGCAAACCCATCAGATTGTGCATTTGCAGCTGGCCAGGAACTAGAGATAAGCTGTTTTGCATAAACTTTTGCTGAGCAGACTGCAAGGGGAAGTCATGTTGCTCTGTCTTCATATCATCTTGATCTGGTTTACCCCATAAGAGCCTGGGCTGGAATGCTTGATGATGAATGCTGGGTGGCTGCTGAGTATACCCCAGAAGCTGCCACTCATGGCCACCCCTCCCAGCTGCAAGGGCATTGCCATAGGCCGCCGCAAGCTCTGTTTGCAGGCTGAGGCTCTCATCATCATGCCGACGGATATCAACGCTAAGCTCATTTGAGTCCTCCTTGATGCGCTTTGCTAATGCACTGATAGGGAGATGGTTGCTTGAGCAAATCTTAGCAATGTCATATCTGCTCATGTCAAAATTTGTCACTGCATTCACACCTCGGAACTTTATGGCTGCAATGTCATAAGCCTCAGCAGCCTCTTCTTGTGTGCCTGGAGATATACCATGCAGTAAATGAGCACTAAATCCTTAGGACTTTCATGCTGTTTTCAGTAATCTAGAAAAAAAGCATGCTGATCTCTTGTCAAGGTACTGATCCCATCCTGACGTGTGTTCACTAGAAATAAGGTCGTAATTGTAGGTCGAAATCATGAATATTAAGATGAGATAGTAGTCTAGTAGATACAGTGCATTTTCAGACCACTCAATCATTAGTTTCAATTCATTGTCACCTTTATCGATAGTCATACATGAGATTGCATGCATTAGAGTTGATAAATCTCGTAGAGGCAGGGTGGGAAATTTTAGAGCATTTAAACTTACTGAAAGTGCCAAGATATAAATCCTTGTTTCCTGCAACTCTTCCAATACGGGCTTGCCAGCGACCGTGCTGATGATGCCTGTAAGAAAATGAATCGCTTGAGCAATCAATTTTGGCAATCCTGGTTACACATGCCAGTAATATCAATTGCGAACTAAACATGAAAGAAGTGCTGTTAACATACCTTGTAACTCCTCTATATTTTGATGCACCTCTTGAGAAGCCACTACTATTTCTGCAGCAATGAAAAGATACGAGGGCAGAAGTAAAAAATTTAAGTTGGCAGTAATAAGAGACCCCTAAACATTACTACAATAGATTGCAAGCTATTAGTCAGGTCCTCTTATGGGCTAGATTCATTATCTGCTTATAGACTTGCCTTCTTAAGGATGCCACAAACTCCTGCCTTGTCATGTTTTTCATTTCTTCGAGCTCCTTCTCATAATCTGTGAGCTGTGGCAACAAATCACTCTTCCAGTTTTAGACAAATTAAGACAAAATATGCATTCATTCTTTCTACTTGCGCTTAATAATGTACATTTCCCACAATTTAAACCTTATAAAAATGCAAAATCAAGGGCTTATAATTATAACATCAATTCAGCTCGGACATCAATTTAGTGCCTTACCGGAAAGTTGATAGTTGTAGTGGGTCCCCAGTATTTGAGGGCAGCAAGATCATATGCTCTAGCAGCTTTCTCTTCTTTGTCGTATCCTCCTGATGGTATTAACAAAAGAACTGGGTCAGACTAATGTTCTGAATTATTGCAAAAAGATTGCTTCAAACGAGATCATTCACGATTTTCAAGCGAATGAGCTAATCAAAGATCCTGTTTCAATAGATAAATTATTTGGATTAACATACCCAAATACACTGATGCGTTGATCCAGCAGGCCGTCCATAGACACGTCGATCCATGTTCCGCAGAGATCAAAGTGTCAGTACGCTCATAACGGGGAATGACTCTAGACCATGTCATGTATAGTTGAGTTTCTCATGTGAAACAGCAGGCAATAATCAGAAGTTAATTACCTTGCCTCCCTTTTCTTGTTTGACCTTCTCTCCTGCAGCTGTTGTCCCACAGGTGAGCTTCATACCGTCCAGTCCAACGATGCCTGTTGATAATGGTAGGATGAGAATCCGATGCGACTTCCAATTCTTATCACGATTCGTGACTAGCAATCATTGATCCTTTAACAGTGCAGACTAAGTACATATGGCAGACTTACCATCTTCAAACGAGTTTCTCTCAAAACTAGTATATGCATTTCTTAGTTCTTCATTTATAAAATATGATTGAAATCTTATGTTGACTAATAAGATCACCTTGTGCAGCTGATTTGCACAAAAGTAGATACTTCTTGGCATGAATAGCAGCTTTGAAACCGTGTTCAGGCTTTAAGGACACGAAAGATTGAGAGCATGGAGACTTGGTGGAACATAAAAATCCGAACCAGGAATGGTGAAGTAATGGATTGTTGGAGGATGGAAAGTTTCAGATTAGTGCACATTATCAGAATCATAACATGTGGTTGGGCTCATTGGACTTCTGTGACCAACGTGGTGCATCTTTAGTTAAATTGGGAACGGGAGAGTGTTGCTAGGAAGATGAGAGGATTTGCTTTCAAATCCAACTTACTTACTTTGTTACTCCACGGTAGATCGAGGTCCGTTGTCCAAATGTGTCGATGGACTTTCTTGATGTAGATTCTACAGGAACAATGGCTTTCTCTGGGCTTGCTCTTTTAAGATCATTACAACTAGAGCTCTCACCATTCATATTCATTCCTGTAGGTGCAGGTTGGGTGGATACAAGAGCAGATGGGGATGCTGATTGGGCACTGCTTGGTGTCATTGACAAGGACAAAGACTGGTAATGTGCCAAGGATCCACTGTTTGGATCCTTCACACAGCTGCTCTCAGAAGGAGTGTTAATAAGGTTGTGGTTGTTGTCTTGATTATTGCTTGAAGGTTCCTGAGATTTGAGCCACGTCTTCATCATCGATAGACCGAGTAAATTGTGACCATTGGCAGTCAATCCAGCATGATTAAGCTGCAGATCACTTGCCAAACCTTGATTAAGCTGCAAATTGCAAGCATTGTTCTGAACACCTCCTCCAAAGCCTTGACTGAGGCCATTATTTAGTCCTTGGTTTAGCTGCAAGTTGCACTGATGATCAGAACCGAGGAAGATGTACTCATTCCCCATTTGGTCATAGCTTTGATCTAGTGTGCTGGCTGCAGTAGGTGCCTGCAAAGGGTGGCAAGCTAGGGCTTGTTGAAGCCCTAGACTAGGGTCTTCTAATTCTGCATGTTTTGATAGCAGATCTGAGTCGGACATACCGAAGGCTTGGAGAGAGCCTTGAAACTCCCTGTACGAGGAGGCTTTGCTGTGAGTGTTAGCTGAGAAGAGCATGCTTTTGAATGAGTTGGCTTCCTTGTCACAGTAAGAAGAGGGGCTATTGGTGCCATTGCTATAGCAGATGGTGTCTAGCTGATTTGAAGGGTCTGAATCTCGTGCGGTTGTGGTAGAGGAAGAAAAGTGACCACCCAGAGATGTGCCTCCCAAGAAATCCTCGAGCTTAGGGACAGCCTCCCTTTCCGCCTTAATGGCTTGGGCCATCTCATACTGCAGGCTTCCGTTATGGTGGTGATGGTAATGATCTCCGTTCATGAAATTCTGTTGGTGTTCCATGCTTCCTTCCATGGCCTGAGAATGCTCCATGTTCTTGAGTCCCCAATCTACAATAAGCAGCAGGAAGCACTAAAATTAGGAGAAGAAACGACCAGAGAATGGAAGAGAAAAAGAAAAAGTAGACCAGAGTCTTATAGAGACAAAGACAACATCACAAAATGTACTAATGCCGGGTACTCATTAATGAGTTAGCCTTCAGTCATAAATTGCGATTAATGGAAAAAAGTGCTTGTGAGGCTCGAGTACACTACCCTTTGATGCCTAGGAAAAGAGTTTCTCAAAGGGTGGGATCTTTTCGCTTGTCAACCGAGGTCACTGTTACAGCTGCTAGATAGCCTAGCTAGCTAGCTAGTACATACGATGTCCAGCAGGTGTACCAAAGTAATTTCTGAAACCCTAATCTGCTAGATATTCTCATGTCCTGAAGCATGATATTGCATGCCTGCTCTTATCCCAGCAGAAAGTCACGATCAAGCAATTTAGGATCTGCAACATGGCTAGGATAAAATTCTTGGCCTAATTTCTCTCTTAGCTGGGATCGTAGTCAGGTAGGTGAACATACAGCTAGAACAAGTACTTTCTCCTGCAGAAACGCAACCCTAAAAGTATCAATGTAGCAGGAGAATCGTAGAGCCGTAGTTAACCTAATACGAGTATGATTCATTATAGCTTGGGTTTGCAGTGATCTGTGATCGTTGGTGGCTCAAAGCATCAGAGTGAATATTGTTAGTACCTGACGCTGAGTGGCTTCTGTTGAAAGCCTCCATAATGCAGAGGGAGCCGTCTGATCTAAGCCCCATGTGCATGGAGGGAGGGGTGGCGTCCGAGGAGAGGGCTTCAAAGCACTCGCTGCCGCTGGTGCAGGTGGTGGCGGTGGTGGTGGCGGCTGCAGCAGCAGCAGCACCACTAATGTTGTTGCCGTTGAAGTTGGCTGCTGTGGCGTGGGCTATGGCCGCCATGGTATTGTTGCTGCCTTCATGGGTGGTCTGGCTAATGTTATTCTCTTGCACACTGCTCTCCACTGCACTCATGGAGAGCTGCTCATGGGGCGTCAGGGAGAACGCTAGCCAGTTGGTAACTGCAGAACCCATGATAAAACAAGCGACAATGATTTAGTAGCACTGTCCGAAGAGCTAGCCTGATGTGTATGAGAGAGTGAGAGTACTGAATGACGCGTTAAGAGAGAGACAAGCTCCGAGGTGGAGAAGGAGAAGAGTGGAGTGGAGTAAGCAATAAAAGAGGAGATGGAATAGTAATAAAAGAGATGATCAGGTTGAAGTGTCTAAGCAAAGACCGAGAAAAAGGCCTGTTGACTGTCTCCAAAGCTTCTACTACCGCTACTACTTAGTACCAAGGGCGTGAAGGCTCAGAATAGCTGCTGCTGCTTATACCAAAAAGATGGAGGGGGGAGGCCTTGGGTTTTGTAAGCAAATGAGAAAACACGAGAGCTAGATGTAGTTTACTAGGGCGCTGTTGCAGCTACAGAAAGATGTTGGGCGGGGGGATGGCCTATGCAGCACCAGGATTCATGCGTTCAAAACTAGGCATCCTTTTGGGACAGAATGCGGAAAGCCGATCAATATGCGGTAATTCTAGAACATCATTAGGGAGGCCATTCGATCTATGGGAATGGTGATCATATGAGGCAGCTATGGGAGGGATTCAAGGAACACCTTATAAGCCACATGTGAGAGAGAGAACTGAGAGAGAGAGACACAGAGAGAGAGAGTGTGTGTGTGTGCGCGCGCGCCCGCGCGCGAGAGAGACCCGAGATTTTCCTCTTCTGCGTTTTCGCTTTGCCAAAGCTGCTACATGGGTGGCATGCACGCATCCATGCATGGGATGATGGTTCGGAAGGGCGCGCGCGTGAGACAGACCCGAGATTTTCCTCTTCTGCGTTTTCGCTTTGCCAAAGCTGCTATATGGGTGGCATGCACGCATCCATGCATGGGATGATGGTTCGGAAAATTACATAGATCCCCCCCGCCGAATGTTTGCGCAAGTGTCAATTTGGATTGGCAGCCAGCTGCCCCTCACAGTAGACATAATAGCGACAGATACATGCATACATCACAATACATAATACCGTAACTAAATAAATAAATTTATGAATAAATAATCCTCCTCTTTAAACTTTAGACTTTTGCTGGTTTCTTCTACCTCGTGCGCTGTGCCTGGGTGCGAGCGTGCGTGAGTACGTGGGCTAGATAGATATATGAGAGAGAGAGAGAGAGAGAGAGAGAGAGAGAGAGAGAGAGAGGCATTTCTAGATTTGTATACCTAGAAGGCTAGATACACGAATTTTTAGCCCGTGCGCGCTAAATAAGTCTGCGAGGCAACCCCTTTAGGATATGAGAAAACTGCTTCTTAGGATAGCTTTTAGATTCTAAACATCTTTTCTCTCAATGTTAAATGCAGTATTTGTTTCAGGAAATAGGATATTTTGTCAATTAGGTTATAGCATAGTGGTTTGGGTGTGGGCCAAGTTATTAGCGTACATGAGTTCAAACCCTACCCTCTACATTGGCTGTGATATAACAAAATATCTCTTTGCATCAAAGAAATTGGATATTCACAACATCTTGAACATAGTGAAGTAAAACCTTTTAATAAAAATAAAGTATTGCTCACAAAGATTTACCCAAGAGTATCTTCAAGGGCCTTACCAAAGAACTTGTGCATTGGTGCACATCTTTTAGCTCCTTTTAGCAATGATTATAGCCTCATGACATCTATTAGAAGTCTCTCCGGGTACAAGCAAACCGTCTATCCTTTAAAAGTATTTTGTGTTTATGAAATTTCCAATGTGCTTCATGTCTATAGCACATACTAGTTTTGGATTAAGCTCATTGAGATCTGACCATCAAAGCTCACTTTGCTAATATTATCCAAGGTTTCAATGCACGCATCTAGTTTTAAAGCATGCAAAACTGCAACTATATTATTTAGTAAGTTATGTCTATATCTTATCTTACTCATGGGATCAAAACAACTTATTAAAATATCTCTACATATACCAAGTCAAGACAGTTTACCAATTAGGCTACTCAAATTTCAAAGAGATTTGTTCTTCCTGGCTAAGGCCTAAAAAACTTTGAGCTTTTGAATAGACTTTAGAGCCTCTTATGTTACTACCATTCTTAGTCCTTCCTAATAGGAGATCATTCTTTTTTGTCCAAATTTTATCTAATAAACAAAGCTTTGATCACAGCCCCAAGACCATTTTGAATTCCTAGCATAATGATGCAATCCAACAAAATCTAACATTTTCTTCATCTTTTGCCCAAATTCAATTCACATGTTGTTAGTCGACTTACATAAAATGTAGAATGGTGAAAGTTGTCTAAACTTGCAGAGCTTTTGCAGCTTATTCACAATCACCCTCCATATAAAAGCATTTGGATCACATGATGTAATTGCCTTACCAAGCCTTCTTGGGGCTCTTCATTCAAGCCCTAAGAATGCCTCCAGGCTCAACCTTACTCTATCAGTCCATTGTCTTGAGAACCCAACATGAGTTTAGCTCTTCAAATCCAATAATTTTCTTTGTAGCAATAACCAACATGCCATGCTAGTTTCCCAATACTTCACATGGGGTCTAGAGGTAGTTGCAAAAGTAAGTAGTCCAATCAAGCTTCTTCTTACTCCAATACAATTACATCCATTCCTTTTCCTCAAGCATTGGGGGGGCAGCATTGGGGTGGGGGGGTGTTGGCAGTGGGGTGGGGGGATAACTAATAAATGTGTAAGTCTATCATGCGAATTCAAAAAAATGAATAAATCTCTTTTCTAGAACTTCGTTACATATGAAAAAATGCCATTTAATGGGGATGTTTACACCTTGAATACAAAAAGGGTACGTTTTATTAGTGATAAATTTACAAGTGGTTTTCAAAGTATGCATTTAGTGCATATGATAATAAGGCTTTACATAAAGTGAATCCCGTAAGTCCATTCCAAATCTAATCATACTACATAAACAAGGAATTCAATTGATAGCAAATGACAGCCATTTGCATATTCCTTTTATATGTGGAGCCTTGGACAATTTCATCCTCCTGGGAAAATTGGATAACATTGTTATTGGATGATGCACCTTGAATCTATATGTTGAGCAATGAGGAAAGATCCACTGCACTATGAGAACAACCAATCCAACTCTATTGATCCGTTATCTCCTTACTTGCAATATTGACCATTGTTAGGTAGCCTATGACTCTTTACTACTACTAAACAACACTTCTTCCCATGAACAACTTGGTAACATTTCTAAGTACACTTTAGCATTTTGTTAGCCACTTTCACAAAGGATTGTTCTCTCCCATTCGCTTCAACATCCCAAATGAGATTCTATCCACCTTATCCCTTATGGGTTCCAAGCCAACACCTCCATCTAATTTAGCATAGTGATGTGTTTCTATGGGAAGGAACTCTACCTCATTTGATTCTATAAAGAAGTTCCTAATCAAAGTTTTGAGCTTGCTCAAATTGACATTCAAGAAGGGAAGAATAATTGTGTTGAGAACATGGGAATGAGGATACTCTTCAATAGAATCATTCCTTCAACTGGCCCATGTGTGATTCCCTACATTTAATTTTATGCTTGAATATCTTAATGTACCACTACGAAGAGTTATTATTTCATATTTACACCAATTCTAATAGGACAACCAACCTACCAAATAACACATCCTTTAGGAATAGCTTCATAACCTAGACTATTAATCCATCCTAAATGGTCCTTCTAAGATAGGAACATTATTACATAGCTAGTCTTTCTAACAAAAGATACAAACATGGGTGATTTGAAAGCATACTATCATCTATGAATCAATTTTAACACCAATGTAATGTTAATGGCAAAGGATTTTTGTATAAAATTGTAAGGTACATTTAGCATCATCAAGGGGTGTCATTGTCCAAGAAGCATTCTTTAAATAGGGACTACTTTGACCACACCTTGATTTTTTTATCAAGAGAGAGAGACCATCCTTCCAAACGACATTATTGATGAAACACATGTGTTGGGAGCAAGTGCCCAAAATACCGGATAAAGGATGTCCTAGAAAACCATCTAGGCTAAGATCCCTCCCTCTTTTCATCACCTTGTAAACAACTTCTAATTCTTGTACAAAGAAGGGTTGGTGAAAGCAAGAGCACAACATTTAGATCCACCTTGCCAACTATATACTCAAGGAAAGCTTGAACATCATGTTGATAGTTCTCTTAAAACTTGAAGGTTTCACTAATAATAGCCAACATGTGCTCTTGAAATATTAAATAAATACCTTCATCATTACTGACTACAATATAATCATTATATCAATCATCACTAGCAGCATTAGTGACTACAATACCATCACTAGTGGCTACAATACCATCATTAATGACTACAATACCACCATTATATCAATCATGACTAAGGTCCAATTATGCTCAAAAAATTGGACAAATAAAACACAGAGTGTATTAACATAAGAATAAACTCGAAAAAGAATGTAAAACTTGAAAGAGAGAAGTAGAATTCGATGAATGAATGATCTATGTAATAATAAGAAGGGAGATATAAGCACAAGAGTGACATCATAAGGATGGAGAGACAAGCACAAGAGTGAAGTCCTTCTTGTATGGAACTTGAGTACAACACCACCACCAAATGATCTATTGAAAAAGAAATATGGTTATGGATTACAAAGTTGGATCCTTCTTGTTTCTTTCTTTCCCCAACCCACCGATTAGGAAAAAATATATTGGATTTGATTGTAGGCATAGTTTTGATCTCATTTGAGGAATCTTCTTCAAACTATTTAATGCTTATTTATAGAAGTCAATAGGTATACTACGACCCAAGATGATGTCACATAGCAACTTAGGTTACTTGGTGAAGAAAATGAGTGAAACTCTAATGATAATGACATAGGGGCTATTTATTATGAGAAGGAGCAGTAAAAAACAAATTAATAGGTGGCCTAACGAGTAAAGGTAGCCTATAAATAAAAAAATATGACAATGAATATGGAGTCACTATGAGATGTGTAGATGCTGAGGAAAATGTTACCTTTGGAGGATAGATGAAACATATTAGTTGATTAGGTTTCTAACTAAGAAAAGAAGAAAACCAAGATATCAATTTGTTCTTGATGGTTGAAAGATGTCCAAACAAGCAGCAATAATAGTTGATGATGGGTTAGTAGTTAAAAATAACTATAGAATCCACATGTAAACTAGTGTTAGCTAGAGGAAGGACACAAACAAGAATGTTGGAGCAAGTATTGATAGCTAGAAGCAAGGGCAACATCTCCAAATCAAGTGGAGGGTAGAGTAATGATGGTAGCAATAGTGGGATAACCGATATAAATAGGATAAAGAGAAATATGCATAGAAAGTCCCTTCTATACAACATGTTCGAGCCAAACTTAGGGGGTTCACTCATAAATATGTAAGTCTATCACCTTAGCTCAACAAAATAGGATCTTTGAAATCATTTCTTTAGAACTTTCTTACATATAGAAGGGTATCATTAAATGGGATATTCATAAGTTGAATAGGAAAATGGTATGTTTTATTCATCATGAATCGATAACTAATCTATTATGATACTTTATTTACTTATTAATATAACAATATGATGTTATTTATTTTATGGATTGTCATTTGTCTATTTTCCAAATAATAGAGACTTGTTATACGTAGCACTATATGTGACACTAACCGCATTATACATTGTGAATAGATGGTAGGAATTTAATGTGATTTATATTTCGAGTGACTAGATTATTAGGAGGAGTTGTGCATATATAGCTATATCTAATTTATTAGTGGAGCGAATATAAGATTATTATTGTTTTGGGTAGCTACTATTATGTGGATTTATATATATGCTTCTATGTGGAATTATTTAATTATTATAGTACTTCATATGTACTAAGGCCTAAGAATAAGACAAATATTTTGTAAAGTTGGATTTGCTACGCAATTTCTATAGAGAATTATTAAATAAAAGTCTAGAGTTCATCCAAAGGAAGCAAAAGCCCAAAAGAATGCTTTTCATAAAATCTGATCCTAGAAGCTAAGAAATAAAAATTCATAAATGCATGCATGAGAAAGGTGCTCAATACTCATTCATGGGTGTAGAGTTTATCCATTTGCTTATCCTACACACTTCTCTATATTTTTCTCTTTCAATGTGCTTGTGTAATTTTTGGTTACTTAATTGCAAAAAAAGTCATATAACTACAAGATTATAAGCATGAAATAGGCAAAATGTTCGGTTGTTCAATAAATCGAAAAATGCCAAAAAAGACCAATTTTAGGCAAGTTTTGGTGGCTCAATCCTTTGGTTGCTTTTGCTAAATGATAAATAAACATAGGAACCTTGTCCATGCATTGGCTCTTAATTGAACCTTAATACATGAAAGCTTATGAACATCATAATTTTTAATGCTATGTAGCACGTTAAGTAATATATCATCACCATACACAATATCAAGAGAATCAATAACATTGTCTTCACATGTTTTAACATGATCTTGTTGATACCATGCCATAGCAACCCTTTTTCTACCATATCTTTTACAATATCTATTGCCTTATGTATATATTGATCCCTCTCATCTATTGAGTGCATAATTAGTGAATTTCATCTAGATCGAGTAATCTTTGACTTGATGAGAAAATGATATGTTAAATTTAAAGGGGGCAATTAAATGTCCTCACAAAGATTAACCTTAAATAAATAAAAACAAGAGTGCCATCCAAATCTTAAGTTTGGTGAGATTAAATTATCCTTGTTATAAAGATAGAAGTGATGTAAGCATGCTCCCCTTTACATACAATCCACATGTTCATTATGTTGCATGAAGGTTCTCATATCATCATCCAACACAAGGGAAACTCATCAACAAGACGATATAGGCCACATATTGAAATTCAAGTACACTTCTCCCATTCAAACATCCCTCTAAGAGAGTGACCAAAATAATTCCTCCAAAAATGAAGGCATAGTAAATAAAGTCCAAACATGTCAAATATTACGTTTTTAGAACATACTCTCTTCAAGATTTTTCCAATGATATATGGGTTGATAGGATTTGGAAGTGGAAAAATGAAGTTATATCAAAGACTCCCTTTTGCCTAGGGAATGCTACTACAAAAAAATCTTTTAAATACAAACGATAATCTTTATGGAATTTGGCCTCATCCAATCTTGAAACCCCACCATGCTATATTCCATTTTTTGAGGGAATATTTGGTCAAAGTCCCTTAGAGGCCCGAGGGGTCCATCTATAGGAAATCATCTATATAATGTGCGCTCAAAAGATATTAAGAAATACTCTTTTTTAACATGCTATAATGCTTTAAAATGACCCCTTTTACTTTATTAAACTTACAATTTTTTTTCAAATTGTAATTAAAAGATTACTTTTTAAAATATAATCTTGTAAATTTTACTTAATATAATACCCTTTCTTTTGAACTCATGTGGTGTCTTACATGTTCTACAAGGTGGACTCCCCGAGCTTAGAGGGCTATTTTAGGATCTCAAAGTTACCCCAATCCATGCAAAAATGTAGCATGTACGTTCATATTTCAACCACAAAAAAGGATTGTTAATTTCACTGCCTAGATTTGAATGTAGGAACCACATTCACTTTTCCAGTCATCACATGATTAAGGCATTGAGGGTGTTAAGAGAAAGTAAATCCATGCATTCTCCATCTACTTGCTTAACTCCTAGAATAGACTCATCATCATCTAACTTTAAAGCTCAGCTATAAGATTTTCCTTTGCTAGCACCAATACAACTTCCCTTTCTTTGTCAATTCAATTTCCATTAAACATTAGTTTCTCTTCAACACTACATATACCAAGGTCACAATCCCTATGTCCTAGTGGAACTTCATAGGTTATTTGTCCTAGTCCTTAGCCAAATTTCATGTAACTATCCTTACAAGTACCACATATTGTCTATGGATGTTAAGTAGAACTTTGTGTCTTAGAGAAAGTAGTTAACTTTGATCAACCATTTAGCTAGAGCTATCTAAGATAATTAAATTCAAGTGCCATTGACACCAAGTCTACTGACATAATGATACTAATAGTGTGGTATCATGGACCTAGCTAAGATAATTAAATTCAAGTACCATTGACACCAATGCTATTGACATAATGACACTAATAGTGTGGTATCATGGCCTAGGTATACATATACCATATACTTAAAACACTTTTCAAGTCAAGGGACTCTTGTCTTTGGCCAATGCCACATGTTTCTTATACAATGATCAAGGTACGATATGCTCCATTGGTTAATCTCCAACTAGCCCAAAGTCTTGCAAACAAAAAGCTACCATAATTGAGTATAGCTTGTAATATTTCCCTTTGAAGTCCAAGAACTACTCAATTTGCAATAATTCTATGAAACTATGTATGCATGGGTTGGCAAAAGGATCTTCACCATGTATTAAATATAAAAATTATAGAGCAAACGCTATCATGTAGGATGGTTACAACCATGTGACCCCAAGCTTTAGTAGGCAAGTGTGGATAATTTTTAATAATAAAACTTCGTAATGGATACTAAAATTTTTGTGGTTTGTATTGAGTGTATGGAATTGTGAAAAATGTCATAGTATAGTAGTGACTTTACCACCATAGACTCACAAACAACATAAAACATTCAACTACACTAACATATATTACACTTTTGTTTCAAAAGTTGTTTAGATTTTTATATCCTCATTACGTGAGAAAGTAGTGGACATTTTGATTTCTTTTGAGGTTTGATCTTAAGAGTTTTGGTTCAAACTAGTTAAAATGTTTTTGATTCTTTAAGATCATATATTATAGATGTGATATGAAGTGCATGGGATTTTATTGAAGCATATTTAATTTTCTTCCAATAGATGTTTTGAACCAATTAAACTTATGAATTACAATTTGAATTCTTGAAAAAAGTAGATGATTGGCAAATATTAGTCACAAAACTCATCCTTAATTGTTTTCCCTAAAATTCATCTTTGAGGTAGTCACGTTTTAGAAATGTCTAATAATTTTAAATCAAACATAGAGGCTAAATGCGTTATGTGATTAATTCAAGAAACAAGAAACATACTATTTATTTCAAGGGGTATACAAACCTCATACCTATGAAGGCTTATATGATTGGAAAATTTTTAATACTTTTTAAAAAATGGAACATAGCAACTCTACACACACACACACAAACACACACGCACGCATGCACATGTATGTTTGTAAAAGCTTCAAGGATGCCCATGATAGAAGTGTTTTCCAAAGAGGAGGCGCCATAGTAATAGCTTTTATTTGAACACATGTGTTCAATATTTTAATCAAAATATTCAAGTATTTAATAACAAATGTAACAAGGTTTTCAATTCAAATCCCCAAGTATTCATGGTACATCACAAACTCTTAGAGTAGGTGCAAAATACTACCTGCTTAGCTAGGGGTCCAAATCTATGAGAGAAGAAGAGTGACAAAACTAGTTATAGCCTACCATAAAGTCTCAAGGAAAACATCAAGCAAAAACTCATTAGCATATCCTACACATTTATCAAATAATGAACACATTATTCCCCAACCTAGAAGCTATAATATTAGATCAAATTCCAATAATGAAAACCCTTACCCTTGCAATTTTGAAGGTGGATACATTCATCAAATTTTTTATAAGTTGACATACAACTAGACTAGATTAAAAGAATGAAAAAACTTCTAGAGCCACATGGGACTAGTGTCCAAATGTGGTTACCTAACCAATGCAAGGGATAGAGAGTGCTTACATTTCTTGAACCTAACTAGAAACTGTGCAAACTATCAAGTCTTAGATTTATTTGCAAGGTGTAATCCTCTGTTAGTTGAAAGGGACTTTCCTTGTAGACTGTGCTTAGAAAGTTTGCCTCCTTTTTTCATACATAACTTGAACTAGTGATTCAAGTCCTAATGTAAAGCCTTTTGAGGATAACTTCTCAAAAGATTTTGTCTTTGGAGGTTTGTTTTAGTTTTCATTTCACTCTCCAACTTTGACACTAAAGGACTTTATCTATCACAAAGAAGATGTATCAAATATTGCAATGATCAATAAATTTTCCAACCCCTTTTTAGGAAATGATGTAGATAAATTGGATTGTCCAATTCTCCCTAAGATTCACAAATGACTTAAATGAAACACTTATAACAAGGGTCATTTTGAATCTTATACCATATGGGCCATCTAATAACATTAACAAAATTGGAGAAAGAAATGATTGGATACTCTCATCAGAGTAAGCACAAGCAACCTTGAAAGGCCCTTGGCATTCTTGATTTTGTTTCATGAAATGGCAATGTTTGTGAAACTTTGTGTGGACATGACATCTAAGAGTATAAAACTCTAATTGACAATGGCATATGAGTATTAAACACACCATGTGTTAGTAGAATAGCTGTGGAACCACAACCAAGTGCATCATTAATATATCATGCATGGTTTGACTGCAATAAACATGAAAATTACTTGATTCTAACCTCTCATATCAAAGTACTAGCTTTTGAATATAGTGCTCATTTTTTCTTTACATTTGAAATATAATTTTAAAGATGTTATGTCAATTAGGTGAATAACTATTATACTTTTGAGCTATGGATATTCATAGAATGCTTACTTTACATTCAAACTTTTGTGATGTTTGGTGAAATGTTTACGCTTTTGGATATTACATATGTAGCTATAGGTATTTTTATTATACTCAGTGGTGTATATGATTAGTGATTGCACTAACAAAGTCAAGTGAATGAAAAAGTAGAAGATGGCAACTTTCAACTCCCACTTGGAATGGCATGACATTAAGAAAATATTGTTAAATGAGACAACCTTTCCCACCATTTTGTGAAGTAGCTTTCATAGGGTGTAGGTTTGGGGTGACAGAAAGGCATGGAATGAAGGATCAGGAGACAAGGAGACAGCTGGTTATGTCTAGCGTACCCTTATTAATGGAGACTTTGACTAGTTTCCAAAGTAACATAGATAGCATGTGGACCAACTTAGCATTATATAAAGAAAGGATATTACTTCATGTGTTGATATTGGAAGAGTAAGACATGCATGAATTTAGCATCATCCTATACATTTTAAGGTAATCCACATGTGAGGTGATGTTAGCCAAAGAGTTAAGACCTACCATGAATTTAATTGCCTTTTGTAGGGTTTCTCCACACATGAACATGCCATCATTAACTCATCTATCGAAGTTTTCCCCTTAATGATTGAAAATTAAGCCACTATGTAGAACTTCTAATATTTAAGAAGTACTCTATAAGTTTTGATATGGCTTTATAGTCACATAAAGGCTCATATATGCATGCACATAGTTAAACATTGAAAGCCTTAGAAAAATGTACTTTTTGTGTTCAATCCCCATAGTAGTATGTGCACAACTTGTGGCTACAAATGGATGTGTACATGTGCATAATTGCAAACACAAACAAATAGTTTAGCAAAATAATCCAAAGAAGCATGTGTATGGTGTGAACATGAGTCCCTCCATGGACATAAATTCACATATGGCACTAACAAAAACACTTTTTAAGATTATCAAAAGAAGAAAATAAGGTCTATGTGTGCACAAATGCATTTTTATGCACTTATGCATAAAATATTCTAACAAAATATCTGCTAAAATCTTCAAAAAAACGATCCATGATGGGCAAGATGATGAGTGAAAGAAAATTATTCATCTAGAAGAATGTACAGAATCAAAATCAAGGTGAAGTTTTCAAGAGGATACAACTCTTTCTTTAGATATAAGGTTGAGTTTCAACTTGTCAACTTTCGATAATCAAGTCACGGTTAAGATGTACTTCACTTCACTTCCCTTCTCCAAGAAGCAAGCAAGAGCTTAAAGATTTCGGGATGAACCTTAGTGAGTTAAACTAGTGGATTTAACATAATTGTGTGCTCCTTGATGGATGCACAAAGAATGCCATCTCCAATCATTATCTCCTTTAGTCAAGATGGACATGACCATATTCTACTCTAGATCCTTAATGATAGACCATAATTCAAAGATTTAAGGAGAATTTGGGCATATCCCTCATAGTTGTCGGTACTCTAGATTGAGTCATGTGGCATCAACCCAACATTTGTAGGTTTAGATTGAGGCTCTAGAACATATCTTTTTTAAAGTGACACAAAGTATAGTAATAAACAACAAGAAAATAATTTATGATAGCACATAATCAACTCGCAAGGTTGGCTTCTCTAAAGTTGATCAGACATTACACCTAACAAGCCTTTACCAATTAATGGATTCTTGCCACTTGCCAAAGTATAGTTTTAGTAAGCTTAGGCTAGTGAAATATATCTAACCACTCATAAAAGACTACAATTTATGGTGATTGCAAATCAACAAACAATTCCCTCAAAACAATTGTAATGTTTCTAGACTATTGTTTGTAATTTTCACCACACACAAGCCATAGTGGTGGATCAAATGAACACATAGTAGACTTGTTGGTAGAGAATTCTTCTTTATCTACAAAGGAAAGTTATGACCTCTCAAGACCAAGGGAATGTTATGGCCTCTTGAGACCACAACAGGAACACATAAAAATACCAAATTGCTTGAAACTATCATGTTGCTACAGATAACTTCCTAAATCAATTTACAACCATTTTAGGCTTTTAATATTCAAGAATGATATGAAAATACAACATACATATTATAATTATTAACATAGAACTACTATCCTAAAAAATATCACACACTTTACTATCATCATGTCCATTCTTGATTGAATAACTTGAAGTAACATCATTAATATTCAAAAGAGCAATACAAATGGATAAAACCAAACATCAACAACCATATTATGGCGCTGTCTTGAAAGATTTCTCATTCCTAATCATGCAAAATCTAAAAGGTTGCAGCTTCTTGAATCACAAGATAGACACCTAAACTTCAAGTGAACATCATATGAAATATAAAGTTGCTTTACACATGTTGATCTTAAAAGACTACATATATATAAGTATTAAGGTATAAAAGTACTAAATAGACAATGGAATCCAAGCCCTAGCACTTAGCATAGCTTGGTGGATGGCTGCATGATAGCCATGACCTAAACCCACATATCTCTTCACCAAAAGTAAAATAATGGTGCAATTAGTTCAAACCAAGATACCATGGTTGGGAACCCACTAAGTACAATGACATCCATAGAATATCATAGAGAATGAAGATATAGAACCATGACTGAATAAGTAAATCACTACTCCAATGACAAAGAGTAGTTGCATCTATCAAGAAATATGTTGACAATGATCCAGCATCTACATCATCAGCAATATATGGCAATGTACCACACAACTTGAATCTTAATCAAGAAATAGCGTCACTAAAGAAATATGCAAGATAATCCAAGAAAACCTACAAAAGAAAATAATATAGAGTTGCGTCTACATCTGCATCATAATCCCCCATAACTTCAATCTACATCATGGCATTTGTGAAGTATTGTGTGGTGTACCATGGTTGGGAACCCATTAAGTACAATGACATACATAGAATATCATAGAGAATGAAGATATAGAACCATGACTAAATAAGTAAATCATTACTCCAATGACAAATTGTACTTGCATCGATCAAGAAATATGGTGACAATGCTCCAGCATGTGCATCATAAGCAATGAATGGCAAAGTACCACATAACTTGAGTCTCGAACAAGAAATAGCATCACCAAAGAAATATCCAAGGTAATCCAAGAAAACCTACAAAAATAGAATTGCATCTACATCTACATCATAATCCCCCACAACTTCAATTTGCATCATGACATCTACAAAGTATTGTGTGGTATCAATCCAAATTGATAGAACCTGTATCTACTAGCTTTAAAGTCTATTTTCAAATTCCTGAAAATTCTTATCTTTAGGTTGCTACTATAATTGTTGCTTTTGAGTTTGCTATAGCACTTCCTATTGCTTATCATGCATTTTAAATTACTGCAACACTTATCATTGTTGTTGCAAGAACTCATCTTGTTGTTTCAAGAATTCAATTTGCAAGAATTCATGTTTCTGCAATCCATCCTATATTTTTGACACTACTAGCAAATAAGAAAATATTTCTACATTTACCTTTCACTTTTGTATGATCAGTTTGGCATCTTCTTCAAAGTTAGTTCTATGCTAACAAACCATATTTGAATCAAAGCCTTTCATATCACTTTTATTCAATGCAAATATATCTTGAAACTCTTTGCACAACTTAACAAAATCTTTCTTGAAGTTTTCTTCCACAAACATGATGACCTTAATGGGTTTAGCCTCTCCTTCCACATTTAGGTTAACTTCTTGAACCTCATCTTCAACTATCCTTGCAGATCTTCTCATTGTATGCTCATATCTTAGCTTGGTCTAAATTATAGCCTTTTGTCATTTTGCATCCTATACATCCATATCGTGGTCCACATCAGTTTGATGGTTTTTAGGTATCCCTTGATGAGCAACTTCAAGACAATGAGTTCTTGAGTTGTGAACCATTTTATACTCCTCATCCCTTGAGCTCTCTTGAAATTTAATCTATTCTTCATGCCCTTCAAGAAGGCCTTCAGGATGCTATCTTGGCTAATTTTGGTCTGTAGGTTGAATAGTTTTTTGTCCAAAAACTCTATTTGCTACACTTTTGGGTTGCTCCTCATATTGTTAAATAATGTTATCCGCATCTAGTTTAAACATTGGAACCCAAAAGGATTTTTGTGAAGAAATAAGTTCATCGTCTATGTCATTCAGCAAACTAATTGTTTGTGCATACAAATCCTCAAGAATAACATCTTGACTTGGAACATGAGAAAATTCTAATTGAGTATGCAAATAAACTATTTCATTATCCTTCTCCAAAACAACTTTCCAAAGAGTATTAATAACCCCAAAACAGTGTGAAACTTGCAATTCCATTACATTCTTGACATTAAAAACCTCTCTTTGAAGCAAAAATTTCTTTTCTTGAAGCCAATTCATAATAGACAAAGCCTCAATTGTTGTACTTTTTGATGCATTCCTTTCCTTTTCCAACTTAGAAGAAAGCCATTGGACCATCTTAGTTGAAGATCGATCCATAGAGCATATCCCTTCAAAATCTTCAAGAAAACCACATAAACTGATTGATATTTGTAATTCTTCCTGTTGTAAATTTGAATATTACTAAAAACTACTCATTTGCTGTCCTAAAACTTGCTAAAAATGCTCATACATGCAAATATCCTAAGAGTGTACAGTAGCATAAACTTACTGAATTTCTTTAGGCTGAACAATATACTATCTTGAAAAAATATCAATATGCTGAAAATACAAGTACCCTAAAAAATTATATCTAAAAAGAAAATATATTTTGCACTACAAGTAATGGCTTTTCAAGTAGCCACAAAGCCTCTTCACTAAAATTTGACTTCCTTGTTACATTATCCTTCTCAAATCCAGTAAGAAAACTAAGAAAATCATCCCTAATAGCATCTTCATTGAGAAAACTATAATCCTCATGCTTTTCAACCCCATTTCTAGCAAGTCTTTAACATGTTTCTCTACTTCTTCCCTCTCATATTTGGATAACCTATAAGGAGGTTTTTTTATGGGTTTAGTGTCAGGCATTAAATCAATAGGATGATCCACTTCTCGATGAGGAGGCAATGATCTAGATGGCTCAAATATGTCCTTAAACTCTTCCAAAAGTTTACATAGACATGGATATTGCTCCTTAGGTGAAGTAGATTGTTGAGTTTCATCTACCTTAGATAGAAGAAGTGTGAAAATGCAAGACATAGCATTAATTTCCTTCTTCATCTTCTTCTTTTGCTGATTATTTCCACTTGCTTTCTCTCTATGCCATTAAGTTTTACTTACTGCCCATTCTAAGTAAACTCCATGAACATCAAATTTAGGTCTAAAGAAAAATTTCCAAACTGTTTAAGCCAATTGCAGCCAATGATGATGTAAATAGGACCCATATCTAGGAAAAGTCTGTCATAATAGTGCAAGACTGTGATAATTCAATAGAAGTCTACCGACATATCTCTTTGCTAAACTATTGAGCACCCTTAGCCTCTTGTGCCTTTAGTGGGGCATTGTAACGTGCCCACCTACTGACTGTCCATTCTGATCTCCTTCTTTGTTGGTAGCACATTTCTTACAAGTCTTCTTTGTATTTTTTTTCCACCATCTCCTGAACATCCAAATTACATGAATCTTGTTGAATTGCCAAATATATTCTTGAATTGCATGAAACTACTTGGAATGTAGGAATCTACCTGAATGGTAAGAATCTCCATGAGTTGTAAGAAACTATCTGAGTTGTAGAAAGTTGTCTGAATTGCAAAAAACTATCTAAGTTGTAAGAAATTGTCTAAATTCCAGGAATCTTTTTGAATGCATGTCTATCCTGAATCTACTTGAACTCTATTCTCTCTAATGTAGCATTTCTCTCATCATCTCCAATTTCCTCTCAATAAACTACACCCTCTCTTGCTACTCTTGTATCTTTCTCTACTAACATTTCAATTTTGAAGAAGAAACCTAAAGACTTGAAATAAGGGCTATATCTTGAAACTCCCAAAATAAACCCTTGAAACTATTGGCTGTCACAGATCAAAAATTTCAATTGGAACCAGACCTCTTTAAACCCATTGCATTGAGAGCTCTTAAATAAATTGCAATCTTCAAGGTATTGACTAAAACCATTACAAGATTGCATTGTCTTGCAAAATTCTTCTTTCTAGGTCTGATGCCTAAATCATGAGTATTTTGCCTATGAAACCAATAGGATTGCTAAAGTGCTATGGCCTCTCAAGACCACAATAGAAACATAGAAAAATACTAGATTGCTTGAGGTTATCTTGTTGCTATATATAATTTTCTAAATCAATTTGCAACAATTTCATGCATTTAATATTCAAGAACTATATGCAAAAATGACATACATATTATAATCATTAACACAGAACTGCTGTCCTAAAAAATATCACATAGTTCATTGTCATCACGACCATTTTTTATTGAATAACATGAGGTAGACATCATTAATATCCAGGAGACCATTACAGATCGATAAAACCAGACATCAATGACAATACTCAGGTGTTGTCCTAAAAGATGTCTCATTCCTGATCACATAGAATTTAAAAGGTTACAACTTCTTGAATCATAGGGAACTTCAAGTGAACATCATATGAAATATAAAGTTTATTCATACATGTTGATCCTAAAAGCCTACATGCATATAAGTACTAAGGTCTAAAAGTACTAAATAGACAATGGAATCCAAGTCCTAATAGAGAACATGATATTAGATCTTGGAAAGTATCATTGTTCACAAAGGTAAATTAGTTTGCATTTTTCATTAGTCTTCTAACTTGTATTCCCAAGATGTGTTGCAAAATCATTTCCAAGTTCGGATTACTTTCTTTGATTGGATGGATGGAGAGGTACATGCCCTAGTTGAGATACTAGTTTTTGTTCTTTTTCCAATTTGAAATTGCATTTGACTGTAGGCTCCTATTCTTTAGGACTAGTAGAAGGATCCCCACAAGGTTTTAGAGATCCACAATACAAATGGCATCAAACTCTAGAGAAAGGTTAGATTCTTCCCATTCCTAAATTTCTAAAGACTTTTACAAGGGATTGGGGGATTATGCAAGGGACTTCCCTCACAAGTTACAAGTTGAGAAGATGCAATCCATGCACAGTAAAAATTGTGAGCAACCTTTGATAGCTAATGAAGGTGGTAAATCTACATGCATGTAATAGCAAATCAATGCTCGAAATAAGATGGAGGTTAAGGAGGGATCTAATGGTTACATCAAAGTTTCCACCAAAGGTTGTGGTTGGGGGATGAGCTCAATACAAGCATGCCACTTGTTCTCATGGCACTCCAAGGAACAAGGAAAAACCTTCCCCTTAGAGGGGGAAGGAAAAAGTGGTTAAAAAGTAGTGAAGCCTAAGGCATCCCTTGAGAAGCTTGCTAAAAATCCCTTGATTGACCACAAAATTTTTGTAGCTTTATAGGATAAAATCCTTATTGATTAATAGCATATTCACCTTCAACAAAGATAATGATAAATCTTTGGAATGTCTATGGTTTTGTGCTTGTAGAGAAAATATCCTTATTGTTGTAGTTGTGGAAATAGAGGATAAACCACCAGAATTAAGTCCCTTTTTAGAGATAGAATCATGACTACTAAAGCATGTGATAGGTCTCATGCAAAAGGATGTATGGTCCTCCATGATGAGCATATTTGCTAGAATAATCTCATGACATGGAGTGCTTTATGTCTTTCTAGGATTTCCTAACACTTGCACATGTGGGTACAATTGCCACAATCAATATTATGATACAAAATGGAGAGGGGCTAATCTAAACTAGGTGTATGTCACACTAGGTGATGGATGATGGGTATGGCAAAGCAATCATATCAATTCATGGGGGATGTTAACTGCATCTGACAACCTTTTAGTGGTTCTTACCTTTAGATTTTTTACCATGGGTGATCTAAAGGGGTATCACCACATTTCAGAGTTAGCTTATCCTTACTAATAGAGAGAAAGTACATTAATAATATGTAAAGAGTGGTATTAAGGGCATATAAAAGGGCAAAGGACACATGTACAAGATATCAAATTTTTACACAAAAATACAACTTTGTCCTTCTTCTATCTCTAGCTCCTCCTGTCCTTTCATGGCTTCTAGCTATCTCTCTTCTTCTTCCTTGTCTTTCTCTCTCCATTTCTAGTATTTCTCTCTCCTCATCTAAACTTTCTCTCTCCTCTACACTCTTCTTCTCTCTTTCTTGTAGTCTTGTCTCTCCCCTTAGGTCCCTTCATGACAAGTGGTATCAGAGCATTGGTCTTTGATCCATTTTTCTCCATTTTTCTTCATATTTAGTCCAATTTTCATCATAAAAACCAATTTTAGACAAGTACTACTATAGGTACAAGACATGGATAGTGAGACTAGTAATGACTTACAAGACATTTACAGTTGGAAGAATACAAATTTGGAGATCTTTAAGATGGAAAGGATGGTTTTGGTGATGAATGGAAAAAATAATGGATCGTCATTAAATTCTCATGCAATTTTTGGAGGTACTTGCTAAAGTAGGATTGCCAACTTTAGTGAATACTAAAGTCCTAGCTACTTTTTCAAACATTAGGGTTTCTTCTTTTCTTCTCAAGTTTCTTTTCAAGCTTTCATGGTGGATTCATCAACATTTTCTCTTTTTCAGGGAATCCATGGTAAAATACATACTCCATCTTGATTCTTCTTATCATTTCAAGTAAGACCATAACTATTCTTGAAGACAAAAAGCATCATGTGAGTGACAATAGTATTTCAAGCTATTAGCACCAAGAACAAGGTGATTTACACCATTTTTTATGGTTTCTAGTGTCATAGAAGTGGCCTAAAAGGGCGCTATTGTTGGCATTCAGTGTACTGGACACAGATCTAATAAAGGTCTTGCAATGAGGCTTCTAGATTTTCACTTAAACTTGCTCGTTTGATTCAATAGGTGTCCCGATTTCTAGACTGCATCCACTAGGTCTTCACGTTGTAAGTGAGCTTGATAGGAAGTAGATGACCTTTCCATGATGCAAGCGAGACCTTAGAGGATACTGATGCCACAAGAGTTGATGGTAATAGCAAAGCCTTCCCCCTCCTCTCAATAGCACTAGTAGAAAAAGAAGGATCATACAATCAGTTTTTCTAAAGCCCTTCTCTCTATTAGTGTGCCTCTATATCTCTATTTCCTCCTTGTCTGTCTATTTTCTTGACGATTGTGAGCTCGCATGGCAAAAGAAGGTCTTTCCATCTGCATCAATGTTTGCACTACCTACTTGTGCATCAGGAAAATTGAGTGGAGATCATTGCCAATGACTAGGGCAATCATTTTTGAGTTCAACAATGTAATGTCGAATTTCTACATGACAACAAATATTCTTGCTGAGAATTTTAAAACACTGAGATACTAAAAATGCATTAGATAGTTCATATTCTTGAATGAATGTATAGTTCTTGTAATAAGATTACTAGAATGCAATCCATCGATCAGATAGAGCTCCATTAGCAAAAAGAATGTGACAATAGTGGCCGTGACTTCAAACAAAAAGTCAACATGGTCAAGAGAAGAAATTCTAGCTCATTCAATGGGTACCAAACCAGTTTGGAGCCCCAAAAAGCTCAGTGAGTTTTTGAAGAGACAATTGAGAAATATTTGTATTCAGCTAAGCAATGCATGTAGCATTCCTATAACTCCTCTATGCTCAATGTCAAAGAATAGGTAATTGGTGATGAATGACTAGAGACATAATTGAAGTTTCTCTAATGGCAACAACACATTGAGGATTTCGATGGATTGGCTTGCCAACTTTGTCATAATCCTAAGCATTCTCACTTTTAATGTAGCATTTGAAGCAAAGTTAATAATCATGCCATTTTTTAAGAAGTTGAAGTGCCAATATATATTCAATCTCTAACTCATCAACATAAGCAAGCCCTCCATCTTGAAGGCTGCAAATAGGAAGCATCTTTACAAAAGTTGGCAAGCAAGCAATACCAATACCTCTATGCAGACCAATAAAACCTCTCTCAAAGATTATCCTAACAAGAATCTTGACAATAGATCTTTGACTTGAACTTTGAGATTGAATTAGAATCTTCACTGTGTCTATAGGATGTAGACAAAGGCCAACACAAGCACCAAGAATTGGACTTTAGATCAAAGTGAAAGAGCTATGGACTACTAGAGATACAACATTTCTGTGTTGCCTTAGGTTTGGATGGTTCAATCTAGGTAGGGGTAGATGGTTCATTAGCTTCAATAAGAAAGCTAGGACAAACATGTTGCATCTACTTCTATGAGATAAAGAACTTCATCCTATAGTAATGTCATTTGACTAAATGGAATGAAATTAATCATTGAAAATATATACCTATTATGACAAAGAACTTCAACTTGTGCATTGAATGAAGATATCTACCAGGACAACGGGGTACAACTAGCTTTCTGAGGGCATCACTTAGAGCATGATTTTTGCATCTCCCAAAAGCCTTCATTTGGGTCGAGGCCTAGTTTCTAATTAGAACCAAGCTCAAATAGAAAGATTGACCTCAAAGTTCTACAATTGTGATTCCCCTTAAGGTAGAATAATATGCATGTACTTGTGACATCTCAAAAACGTATTCCCCTTAGCAATTGTAGAATCATATATACCATCACTCATTAAAAAATATGCATGTACTTGTGAATCCACAAAATCATAAGCAACTAAGTCAAATAGAAGCCCATGGCCATGGTTTTCCTCATCAGAAGTTTTATAGGCTGTAACTTTAAACACTTTATCTTCCACTTGATCAACATCAAAATTTTCTTAAACATGTTTGTCTTTATTCTCTTCATTTGAATATGCAAGTACCACAAAAATCCTTGCATTCTTTGCTCTACACATATCTTTGTGATTAGAATATATCGATTTAGCACATCTAAAACATAACCCTTCGGCATGCAATTCTCTGATCAGATCACTAGTTAATTGTTGAGCTTTACAGGTTTTAGACACAATGTTGCCCACATCATCACTATACATATCATCAATAGAATAATCGTATTGTTGTCCATGGTACTCATGATAAGCATATGGCTGAGAAGGAATGAATGTTGCTCATAGTCATTGTTTTCCATATAGATTATGGTATCCATAAGAGAGTCATTGGCTATACTCATTGATGCACATATTTAGCAATGATTGCAATAAGTCTTGTTGAGCTATTGCATCATCCATACCAATCAATGCAACTAACATATACGTATCTTGTACATGTGCTAAACCCTCTTGCAAAATAACATTACCATAAAGATTGATGAGAGCTTCCAAGATGCATGGTTGTACCAACTAATCCATATGAGATATCAACTATATCGTTCTATCCGAAATGCATCTACAACTTTAGCTACCGTTATGGTTACATCAAAATCCATAAGCATGTATGCCAATACATCAATCATGCCAACCATGCGAACAATTGACTTGCCAAGCTCCATTTCTCAAATGATAATCATAATATTGCTACTAGATGCCACTTGCCTCCTATACGATACTTCAGAGTCAATATTGCCTTGTGGCGCATGATAAGGATCAAAACCATGCCAAGCAATACTCTTGCTAAGACATCTCTTGCATCATAAACCATGGTTGTTGATGAAGTTTTCCTACCATTTTTTCTTACAATTCTAACCAGTAGTACTGTTGCCACAATTGGTACCAATGCTTGTTGAAGCACCAATGGCATCAAGGGAGTTGAAGTAGAAATAGGCTTCTTTGATGAGAGTCTAATCCCAAGGATGTGGATACACTAGTTTAGGTCCAAACAACATGGTCTACATTCTCTTCCTGGAATGCACCCTAGCGTACCTTAAAGATGATCAACTAGAGTACTCTAATGGTAATTTCCCAATTGTATTGTTGTATACTATGTTAAGTTGTCTTAATAAGCAATGCCTTATTAGGTCAAGTTTTCCATAGCTTGGAATCATGGATGAAGTTGCTAAAAATTGGGATAAGTGATTGCCATTATGCATGGAGGAGATGGATTTAACTAACAAACAACTGAAGCCATGTCCCTATGGTTATCGGATCTGTATGTGGTGTTGAAATCACATAATGGATTTGGTAAAGAAGGACGTCACAAAAGACCATTGCCTAGCTTATCATGATGAAAAGCTTGTAATAACTTCATTTGTGGATGTGTTGGAATGAAATAGTTTTCTTAGTAGATTGTGGCTTTTGCCCTAACTAGCTACAATCAAAGATCTAGAATGAAATAGTTTGTGGCTTTTTCCCTGACTAGCTGCAATCAAATATCTAGAATGAAATTTCCTCCTTAGCTGACTGTGGCTTTTGTAGCCAATAATTTCTTTTGCATTCAACCATTGTTTTGGAAATTGAGTGAAAGCACTGTGATTATAGTTCTACAAGTGTTCCAAAATGATTGAGCAAGTGTGTTGGTGCCATCCTACAAGCTTGTTGCTATCTCCAATCCGTCTACAGATGTTTACTTGTGAGAGGTTGCTACAGGATTAGTGTGATATCTTGAGCCCATTTGGGAGTAATATGTTTCCAGTTTTGAATCGAGTTTATGGGTCTAGCGTAAGCCCTCAATCTGCAATCCACCAACTCATCCTTTCAACTGATATGGGTCTAGTGTAAACCCTCAATCTACAATGCACCAGCTCATCCTTTCAACTGATAATTGAGTGACTCCAAAAAGTATTATTTGATTTTCCTTTCAATTGATATTTGATAACTAAGTAACCCACAAGGTATTATCTAGTCCTCACTCCAACTTCAAGTCAAGATTAACAGCAATTAGGCCTACACAATGCATTGACTAGCAAGTTTGGATGCATGCAATAGAACCTTAAATAGTTTGCCTTACAATGTACTGCAAATGACTAATATCCTTGCTACTACTTGAGGTTATCCCTTCTCATTGTTACACTTTATTTTAGTTTTTAGAGTGACTTTCTTAATTCATTTTAGAACTAACGATAATGATCCAAAAGAAGTGTCAAGCAAGACATAGGTGGCTTTGTTTCACTAAAGAGCAAATCTCAATTTTGGGCTAGATTTAATGTTGAATTAATGTCACAAATGCGTGAATCATATGGGTTGAAAATACTTAAAGCGAGCTTCGTTTGGGGCTATAACATGTCTAATTCGGATTAGCCAATCCAAAGTTACTATAGATTTAGTATAGCAAGATTTGGAGTGGATAGCACAGAGTCTCCATATGAGAGGAGCTCTTAATGGAAACATTTTGGTCAAAGATTTCATTTTCATATTTCGAAATGGCTATTAATGCTTTATACTTTATTCTCAACCCTCTAGTTATACTTTCATAAATCCTTGAATATTAGGCCAATTTATAATAAAGTCCCATTTTTGTTTTTGAGGAAAAAAACATTCGAGTAGGGATGGAATGTAAAGATCAGAATTAGGGGTATATAAAAGGGCAAAGAACACATGTACATGATATCAATTTTTCACACAAGAATACAATTTTATCCTTGTCTCTCTAGCTCCTCCTGTTCTTTCAAGGCTTCCAGCCATCTCTCTTTCTCTTCATTGTCTTTCTCTCTCAATTTCTAGTATTTTTCTCTCCTCATCTAGACTCTCTCTCGTTTGCACTCTTCTTCTCTCTTTTCTGTAGTCTTCTCTCTCATCTCAAGTCCCTTCATGGTAGAAGATTAAGAAAACATGGTCTAAGGTTTCTTGGCAGCATAATGATCCCATTTTAAGATGGGGTGCAAGTTATTAATGTGTTATGTGAAGTCTCTATGATCTATGACAAGAACAAGGTAGGATTTTTATAAAGGAATAGTCACTAACGTAGGGGAATTTAGAGCTACTAATCTTAGCATCTCAAGAGGTTGAGGATTACCTTCAAGTTTAGGAGATGAACAAGCCTAAAGACATCAAGTGAGCCACATGGAACTTAGTGTGTAATGACCACATAAAGTTATATCTCAACTCGCTTAAGGATAATATGCAATGTGAATTGATTGTGTCTATAGAGGATGCCCACCAAGGGTGTCTTAGAGAGGATAATGATGATATTGTTTAGGCCTTCAAGTCACATTTTGCCTCCATGATTGGGGAAGATGATGCCTCAAATCTTAGATGTAATGATACAATGGCAACTTTTTTGGTGGGTTAGAGCTTAAATTTCCTCTTAAGTGGAGACTCTCTCTTGATAGAGCCATTTTTTCTAAGGAAATCAAAATTTCAATTTTCAACATCAATAAGAATAAATCACCTAGCATGATGGCCTAGCTATGAGTTTTTTCAAGAATTTTAGAAGTTGAGTAAATATTATATGTGTTGATTCAAAAATGATTTCAATGATGTTTGTTGTTTTTAAGAGTGTTGACTCTATGCTTTACATTAATGGTTACTTACCTTTTGCTTTGAGTTCAAGAAATCCATTTGTTAAGACTGTTGTCTTGTCCCATTATTGCCTCTAAGCCTTTGCTATGAACTATTGTTAAGAAGATGGATTTGGATGTATGAAGGTCTCACTCTTTTGAATAATCAAATTATTATTTCATATATGTTTGCCAATATTAATTTGAATCTAATCAAAGCTCACCACAATGCTTTCAAGGTTCAATGTAGGTGTACAATGAATCTATTGTCTTAAAAGGTTCTTATATAAGTGACAGTAAAATAGAGAGGCTATTAACTATTTGTTACACTAAAGATTTGCTTGATTAAATACTCCAATCTCCAAATTCATTAATACTACTCATGATATTTTTGAGTACCTTGGTTTCCCACTTGGATTGAGGGTCACCTCTACATAGCACTTCCAGTTGCTCCTAGATAAGGTTGGGAACAAGGTTGAAATTTTTATTTTCTTACCTTTCATTAGTCATGAAAATGGTTTTGGTTAGGTTTATTCTTGCCTAGTTGACTTTATCTATAGCTAATGCATTTTCATTTTGTTGGGAGGGAATCAACAAGTTCTTTAAGGTTTTTATATTATACTCAAGGAGAGACATAGTTGGATGGATAAGTATCCCATTGTGAAAATCTCAAGGTGGATTGGGATTGGAATACATCCAAGTTGGTCAAAAAATTTAATTGGATTAGCTTTGGGCCATAATGATGAAACACATGACAACTTATGTGTGCCTTCTATCATATGTACTTATACTAGTTGGATGTGATGTTCTACAATGCTATTCCAAACAAGGTCATCATTTAAAAAATAGCCTCTAAATCTACAAGATCCTAGACATTTATTACTTCAGAGTGAATATGGAAATGGAGGAGATGCCTTCCATAACCAATCCATATGGCTTTGCTCAAGTGCCTTTCTTGATGGGCAGTCCTGCATGAAGAAAGTTCATTGTCTCTCTAAGGAGCTTCATGATCACATATTGCAAAGGTGGTATGATTGTTAGGATTTAGAGTGATTAATCTTCTTGCCTCTCACAAATATTTCTACAAGATTTGTGCTAAAGGAGAATAATAATGTCATTATGGTTCATGTGAACAAGAGCAAGAATTGGCCTATTTCCTACTTAAGAGTTGATTCAAAGCTCACACATTAAAAAATAGATATGTGGAGGTCCAATTTCCTACATACCAAGTTCAGATCATAGAGGCATGGGCTTAAGAGGGTGTGGTCCACCACACCTAAAATCTCCATGATTCGGTGGCGGTGCTTTCTTCTTACAAAGGGCCTCCTAAGATCAACAACTAGAAAAGACAATATGTCAACTTTTATTTGAAAGCACCTATTGCATGCCTCAAAGATTACGAAATAAAATTTACTTAACAATGATCTATGTACTAATTTAGCCAAAATAATTCATTTTTATGCTTTACAACATATTGTGTCCCAAGATGGTTTTTGAAGTTTTGAAGAGATCCTAGTATCTACACAATAGTCTCTCAATTTCATATTTTGCATGATGTCCTTTAAGACCACAATTTCTCCTCCATATGCTATTATGAATTTTAAGTTTGGCTATTAAATTTATTTGAATCATAGAATAATCTAATTTGTACAAGATTTCATATGTGTGTCCTTGAATAAAGTTGAGATATATGCCAAGAACCACTAAAAATATGAGATTCTTGAAATTATACTTTTTCATCAAGATTTTGAACACTTTAAAATTGCAGATAAGATCAAAATGCATTTTCTAAAAACGTTTTGACTACAATGATTGTCCCCTCTATGCTTTAAAGTGAAAATTTTGGCCTTAATAAGGTTACAATTTCACAAGATCAAATGGCTGCAAATGGCTTGTCTGTTTTGATTAGAGCCTCCTCTTTCACGCTACTAGGTCTATGTATTGCCTTGGTAATATCTTTTATTCTTTCTACAACTTCTTCCTTGTTAGCCACATACAAGGCATACAGATCTTTTTCACTACTTTTTTAAAGAACAAATCATATGTGTTGTATGCATTATTTGAAAAACAGAGAACAATTTACATAAACTTGGGGGGATAGGTGGATGGGACGATTTGTGACATTATATGCTTACGTTGCCACTAACTTGGTAGGCTACGCTCTAGCATCTATGACTATAATGAATGTAGCTCAATTCTCAACATTATGTGTACATGCTTTAAAAAGAAAATATGTTTTTAGTTAAGATATTTCTATCCTTTAATTTTTGAGAGATCATACACCACATTTGAAAGAGCTACAAGGAGCTTGTGGATAGAAAAAACCTATTTGGAAATTGAAGGAGCTTAGTCATCTTCTAGGTAATGGAACCTAGAATTTACAAATAAGTTATGTTAAGAAGCTTTGAGTATGACCACCTTTTTATAGCTTTTGATATATGTTAGAATTATAGCATGAGAACCTTGTGTAAGCAAGGGTGCATGAGGAAAGGTGAGATGTGAATGACTAGAGGGCAAGGGAAACCCTAACCCTATCTTTGACTAGATATATAAACAACCCAACAATCACTCTCAATGTAGATGAGAGAGCGTACTCTAGTTTTACTTTGAACAACTGAATAAGCAAGATCTTTTTCTTGTACTTGAGCTCTCTTCTCCCTCTTGTGTACACATTTCCATGTTACCACTCTGATATTTCAAGATGGTATCAGAGCCATCTAATCCATTAAGCTTCCTCTAACTCCATCTTGACCTATCTACACATGAGTGTGTGGTTTCTCACTTTGATATCTTAATCTCCATAGCCAAAACTGGACTAGCAGTTAGTGGAGGACCTGGTGATGGGAAAGAAGGCCATTTAAGCCTATGAGTCCTTCTAGAGACATCTTCTCTAGTTTAGGTGCATCATCTTGACACTTTAGAGACAAACATTGGGCAATTAGGAGCCTAGCACTGTAGAAATCTAAGAATCGGCATACTTTCAAGTAGGAGCATGTTTCGTCAGCTACCATGACTTGTGGGAGGTGCAATATTGGTAGCCTCCTCTATGGGGCATTAGAAGCTCCCAAAGTGGGCCTTCTAATCCTAATGGGGTTTGGCCTAATTCTCTTTCTATCGCTCACACAAAGTAAAATCCTAATTGTGGGTCCTGGTAGCTGTGAAAACTTCATTGCAAGCTTTAGGATTTTCTTAAATCCAATCATCGTTTCAACTCTATCAATGATTCTAATCACTATCAATCAATCTTATGTTCCCATTGCAAGTATCAAGACTCATCCTTCAAGGTTCTTCTCAAGAAATGGGGAGCACATATGGTTTTTCTAAAGCTTCAAATACTGAGTATCTCATAAGCTTGGTTGAATGGTGCTTCTAAGCATCAAGAGTGTGTTTACGCATTGAGCCACTAATGGTTGCTATTCAAATCAATGCTTTTTAGGAATTGGAAGAAGTTCTTGAAGCAACACAAGTGGACAAGCATTTTTTTCAAATGTGTGGTCAATATCTAAATCTACATCTCGTCACTTTCTCTATACCATTGTAAAACTAAAAAGTATAAGCATTGGGTAATCCAAAGCATCATTTTCTTACTAGTTACTTAGAAATATAAAGGTCTTTTTAGCCCTTAAGCAAATTCACTGAGTGCTTGACTAAAGCCTTATCTTCCTTTTGTAAGGCTATGTGTGAGCTATAAACACAAAGACCACTGCATCTCTTAAATCACTTTTAGCTAGATATCTTTTGGTTTAAACATTAATTTACTTTCACTTTTATTGCCCATCTTGTAAAGAATTAGATACTACCATTTTCCTGTGCAATTAGTAGGACCTTCCTGTCATGGCCTATGTGATGTAAAACCTCAAATCCACAAGTCTGATGGAAGAGATTTTCATCCATGGCAAGTATTAGTGAAATATAAAATGATGGAGAGGGATTAATGGCCCTTCATCAGAGGGACCAAAGCCATTGATCCATCCAACCCTATAGATGTAGAAGATAATGAAAGAGTCCAAGCCATAACAATGTTGCACCTAGATGAATCATTATTCCACCACATTCACTACAAGGGAAGGGGGGAATAGTGACACTGAGTTCTGACGCAAATTAGCGGCATCACTATTTGCATTGCAAATGGCGATGCAAAAGCGATGATACTCAGACAAAAAAAATGCAGTCAAAACCCGAGCGTGGCATTTTGTGAAAGAGTTTGCGAATGAGTTTGCAAAAGAGAGAGCAAAAGAGAGAGCGAACGAGGATGGGAGAGAGAGAGGAAGGAGAGCTTCTCTCCACCGCCGCCGCCTCGCCGCTGTTTGCAAAGAAGAGGAGGAAGTATAGAAAGGGCGAAGAGGAGCCGTCGCGAAGAGGAGACAAAGAATCCATCTTTGAGCCTTTGCGGTGAGTACATAGGCTCCCTCTTGGTTTGTTCTTGTTCTTTCTCCTTTTGTTTTGTTTGTTTTTGTTGAGAACGACGTGCATTGAGGGAGAAAGAGAGAAAATGAGAGAGGGAGAAGAAGAAAGGAAAATGAAGAAAGAATGAGAGAGAGAGGAAATAAACACAAAACATAATAAAGAAATAGAGAGAGAGAGAGGGAGGGAGGGAGAGAGAGAGAAGAATGAATGAGAGAACACAAGGGGGTAGAGAAAAACAAAGAGAGACTGTAGTCATGCAATAGGACATTTCATGGTTAAAAGCTTAGTAAAAGAAACACCTTGACATGTCACAAGGGCCATTGCACTTGAGAAGGAGTAACCAAGTCTTCACTAAGGCAAAGCTCAACTTAACTCACTTGTTTGGACACCTTTACAAGTGTTTTTAGAGTGCTAGATAGAGGCAAAAGAGATTATGCGAACCCACTTCTAATACGCTCGCTTCCAATAAGTGCTAAAGGTTCACTTCATACCTTGAGATGTGAACTTGAGTAATCAACCTAAAACTATTCTTAAGCTCATCTGGAACCATTTGGTGAGAACAACCTGAGTGGAGGTAGCACTAATAGTGATAGTCAAGCCCTTGGACCTCATGCAGCTAGATCATCAAAAGTGACTACATCTAAGAGATGAAAACCATAAGAAGACTAGGATCTCACCTTAATTAGCCTACAAAATCACTCACAAGTGGTTGGATCATCAAAAAGAGAGTTCACAGATTGTGTAGTGTTGTAAAAATTGATTGACTGCTCATTTCCATATGTCATAATTGAATTGAAAGTTTAAGGACCATCGTCATAAAGATACTTGCATTTATATTGAATCACATTGATTGTGGAAAACAAAAGCCTAGTTGTGCATGGTGCACCTACATACACTTGTAAGTTAGTAAAATTACAAATTTCTAACAAATGAAAAAATATATAAATAAATAAATCAATCAAAAAAAGAAATCACAAAATATATAAAGAAATTTGAGAAATAGAGAGACCAAATATTAACTCTCTAGAAACTCCTATAATCATAGCTTAGACAAAGAAAATACACTATGAAAAATGAACCTTATCATCAAAAATATTGTTTGTCGTAACGTAGACAAAATGGAAAATGATGAAGGTCCTGATGTTCAAGATTCCGAGGCACATCTTAATCAACGTGTCCCGTGTCCTTGCTCTCAATGTAAGCTGGCAATCAAACGAAAGCGTTGCTTGTCTATAGAATATGTACAACGCTTTGACGAGTTTCAATCGGAGATCATTGATCAGGAAATCTCAGACTTTTAGCAAATGGTAAGAAAAGTGTGTATCAATCATGCATTATATTCGCAACTATCATATACAACAACATTGGATGTGACCGTAAAACTTATACAATGAGGTGACATCTCATCCCAAGGGGAGTGCATCTATTGTGGCTAGTTAGAAGAGTTCGTGGGCGTGCAATGGATGGAGTACCTGAGCCAATCCACCACTTGGGAGGCACTACCCAGTCTATACTGTCAATACCAGAGGAAGCAGGTGGCCTTTCAAACTTTCCTACAATCTTGGAGCCTGAGATGGAGGCAATCATCAATGCATTGATGCCCATGGATACCAAGACATCTAATCCGCTTAGAGAGGAAGAATCCATACCATTATATGATGGGTGCCGAGTATCTCACCTGAAGATGCTACTTGCACTCCTAAGTGTGTAAGCAAAATACGAGTGGAGCGATGCGAGTGTGATCAAGTTGTTTAGGTACCTTCTACGTATGCTTCGTTGATTTCTTTTCAATACCATTATAAAAAACAATTGTGCTTTTTCAAGGTGTTTTATGATTTCTTTTCAGGTTGCTAAAGTATTATATATTACCACATGAAAATACCATGCTTGAGTCTTGTGATGATGTACAACATGTTTTACAAAAGCTTGGCATGGACTACAACAACATTCATGCATGTGTCAATGATTGTGTGTTGTTTTGAAGAGAGTACGAGACTATCGAGACATGTTTAAAGTGTGGTACTCACAGGTATCGACAAGACTTGCAAGGAAAACCCATCGCTCATAAAGTTCTTAGATACTTTTCACTTATCCCCCGTATACTTCACATGTTCATACGTCGGACACGGCATGCGCAAAATAGATTCACAGATAGAGTCCAATGAATTTCAGCGGATTCACGTGCATGGAGCCACATTGACTCTACCTTTCCAGGCTTTACACAAAAGCCAAGGAATCTTCGACTCGGTCTTACTATGGATGGCTACCCAAATCTTGGAGCATGTAGAGGAGATAGAATCGACTAACAATGATGGAAAGACAAGAGGCCAAGAATTATTTGAGAACGAGGTGGACTCATCCTTTTGTGGTGACCTTTCTATCGACCTTCTAGTGTATACAGAGTTGTGTTAGGATATTGACATGGGACCATAGGCTACATCATACTTGGAGCATGCACCTACTCAATTCATTGATGAATCGCTGATAAGGGTGCTCTAGAATATGCATTTTAAGTAAGATCATTTTTTTAAGAGTTATATTACTATGCTTTGCTTGAATCTTTATATTGATTATGCTAACATCAATTTTTTTCCGTGCAGGTGACCTTTGTGGATATTTTGACAACATGATGAGTCGAGGGATGAGCGACGAGGAGCTATAGGAGATCTTCACACGTATATCTCCAAATCAAATGGCTCGATTCAAAGATATGGTGGACGAAGAGCTGTCTCGGACACCATCAAGCTATTCCGTTAAATCTATTTCAGCACATTCTCATGCTTTGATTTCCAATACACGAGGTCGATGCTCGAGACTTGGGCCGGACAGAGGGAGTGGTTCTGGGAGATGTTGTGGAGACATGGATGTGGTGAGCATGCGGTCGACTCAAGATACATGTGCTACTCCTTGCTCTCATACAAGTTCAAGAGAGAGTAGCTCGGGCAGTTGTTGTGGAGGTACCGGCACAGTGTCTCTCCGTCTTGCCGTTCTACTAGATTTGTGTCACATGTGAGATTTGTCACACCAGTGGGGACTTTTACTCCAATCACTCCAGCTTTTGCTCAGCCATCCACATGTGGCACCCCTATGGGTGCTACTCCAAGAGATACCACCTGTATGGGTACACCAAATGTAGAGGGGTCTCTTGGATATGCCTAAGAGTGCGATTGCAAGTGGGAAAGGACACATCTTAGACATACCCAAGAGGGATATGGATACCTTGTAGATGATAGGACATGAGTAGAGGGGAGGAGGGTGATGGCTCGTATGAGAGAGTTGTGCCAACAAGTTTTTCGGCACAACATCTTGAATCATTGGAAGAGCATACCATAGGGGAGCAAGGACTACATAGTAGGATCCTTGCATGAGGAGTTTCTGATACCCACCACAGTAGATAGATTCTCCACATACCGGATGATGGAGTGCATGCATGCGTATATGTCACATAGACGATCGAGACGCATACAAGGCAATTAAGAGTGGGGCCTCAAAGCCCGAGTGGCTAGACGCAGATGACTGGCACCGACTCATGGAGGAGACTACAGATTCTCCAAGATGTTGGAGACAGTAGCACGAGGCAGCAAGGGCATGACTAGAGGCAGGAGTGGTCCATCATCTCGGGAGTGACAGCCACAAGACTTATCTGGAGGACTTTGTAAGTTTTTCTTTTGTTCTTCTCGCTTATTTTTTTGCAATATCACTTGTACTGACAATCATGTTTCTAACAATTGTATTTTGTTTTCTTTGCAGCACTCCATTACAAACTGTGATTCCATCGGCCTAGAGGCTCGATATGTAGAGAGACACAACCTCACTGCATTGATCGATAGATTGTATACACGCGATGGCCGAGTAAGTCACCCATATTTCTTGTCCATAGTTACTAAATTTAATTAAAATGCATTATTATATGGTGGACTCATGTGTAGTTGTTTCCTTTTTTATAGAGTCCGTTCGATGCTCCTTTGCGATGATACGAGCTTTCAAATGGCGAGGATCTATAGCTCGCGCTTGGATCTGTGGAGTGCACATCCTCTTCTTTTTTGGTCCTATGATTTATATAGCTATTTTCTATGCACTATAATATTATCATCCTTTTTATCTTGCCATGATTCTATAAGGTCTTTCATCAAGCGATCTTGTATTTATTTTATGTATCAGTCTAATTGTGGATTCAAGTACACTTTGCCTTCATTTTGATGACCATTGTACACCTTACTAAAACCCTTTTGTATGGCCCAAATACAACACATCGTGCTACATGTGCTGCCCTACCATAAATTTTTTTTCTCTGTAACCATCGCTATTAGCATCGCAAATTTACTGCATGCATCGCTATTGGTGTTGCAAGCGATGGTTCTATGGCGTCGCTAATACCGGCGTGTTTAGTGACGACGAGGGTAATTTTTTGTGAACATTTTCATCGCTTTAAATTTCGGTATATGAGGCATGAAAATAACTCCAAAATCTTCCTCAAAACTGAGTTCTTTCGCTTGGAATACAAGCAAGGAGAGGACTTCGGAAAGTTCATTTCCCACATGAAGGAATTGATGGCCCAATTAACTTCAATCCAAGCTCTAGTTTACTAAAGAAGATGCCATTGCTATACTTTTAAAAGCTAAAAGGAAAGTTTTTTCAACTCTTGTAACTACCCTATAAAATGTACCAAATCCTACACTTGAAGGCATTATTTAGTCTTGTCTAGATGAGGAGAAAAGATAACATAAGGAAGGCAGCACTAGCTCAGCATCCACCTCAACAACCCATGATCAACTCTTAGTCCATATTGTTTCTACTAAATGTTCCTTTTGCAATAAAAAGTGACATATGATAAGTAACTACTAGAAAAAATTATCCCAAAAAGATGAAGTGCAACAAATGTAAGAAAACACAACATATCACTATTAAATGTTCTAACTCCCCTGAAGTACCAAAAGAATCGAAGGCCAACTATGTCTCCAAAGCACTTTATGATTGCATTTTTTTAGTCTTTGTATCATCTTTCCATTAATATCCTTGTAGCCTACTTTATAAAGCTATCCCACTAATTCATTGAGGGTGGGAACCATTCACATGCTATGTAATCCAATGCTACCTTGGCATTGGGGGGGGGTGTTAGAAGTATAGTATGGGAACCTTGAGTAAGCAACAAGGGTGTATGAGGAAAGGTGAGATGTGAATGACTAGAGGACAGGGAAAACCCTAACCCTAGTTTTGACTAGATATATAAACAACCCAAAGGTCACTCTCAATGTAGATGAGAGAGTATACTCCAGTTGTACTTTGAACAATTGAATAAGCAAGATCTTTTTCTTATACTTCAGCTCTCTTCTCCCTCTTGTGCACACATTTTCATGTTGCCACTCTGAGATTTACAGAATATATACACGGGTTGTGAAAGGATTTGCAAGCTCTTATTGACACTTCTATCTAAAATGGCTACCTATAATATTCATAGTGTGGCAGAAAAGTCCATCCCCCAATATTTGGATTCCATTTTGCAAACCATTCAATCTAGGTGCATTTACACTCTACTTGGACTAGATCTTCTATGCATTTCTACTTAAATTAATTCTTTCATATGAAAGTTCTTCTTTTGACATTTGTAATGGGAAATCTAGAGGATCAAAACAATGAAAACAATGCTATTCTTATTGTAGAAGCCTTATAGGATCAAAAATTTTGAATTACAAACTATTTTTTATATAAAACCTCAACGGGTCAAAATGTTCAAGAAGAGACTATTGTTAGTACAAAAAATGAATCTTGGTTAAAATACTATTTTCTTTCCTATATGAATTTACACACTCTCAATGCTTTGAAAAATAGTCAATGCACCATGAACATAGAAAAAGTTATTTTGGCAAATGTTTGTTCCTATCTAGAGGAGTCTAAGAGGTACAAAGATCATATTGAATTTGAGCAAGTGGTTGTAAACTCAAAGACCAGTATTTACTATCCATTTGAGGGAATGGTCCAGAATGCAATGAAAGTGCTAATTTATCTTCCAAAAATTTGCAAGACCACATTGGATTCTCCATTCAATGAACAAAATTGCATTATGTATGACTTGTACTCTAGGTTTGTGTGTTTTTTTAAATCAAGGAAGATACCAAGAAGAACCTCTTTATCCAATCATACTTCATTAGGAGATATCTCATAGAGGAGAATTGAAGATGTTGAGGAAAAATATGGATATTAAGGATATTCTACTTATTGGGGGAAGGAAAAGGGTGATAGGATGTTACATTGCTATACATTTTGTTCTTATGTGATAAATAATTCCAAATCAAATTTTACTTTGTTTATCAAATATTATACATCAATATTCTTTGTTGGAAGAGCTCTCCAATGATATATAAGATGATAAGGACAATTGCATCATGGATCATCTTTGTATCTGGTAAGAACAAGCAGTTTTGTGTAAATTAGCATTCTCCATGGACATGCTATATCTAACATTTTAACATGCTTTCAAATGAAAGGAGATTTCAAGGCAACTAGATATTTTAAATCTAAAAGAAGCCAATCTCTTGAAGGATGAGATAGACCAAGTCATACCCTAGGGTTTAAAATCACTCACTTTGGTAAAACTCAAAGTTTTTCAATCCTTGGAAAACATTTCTTTTAGTTAACAAAACTTAAAAACTTGTGGAATGGGTAGAATTGTAGAATCTTGACATCAAGAGAATGATTTTTTAGATGAATTTAATGATAACATCAATTTCTCTTTAATACAAACACCATTAGGTTTTTGGAATCCATGGTACTGTTGGGTTTTGCCTCAAAACTTTTCAAGCTCACCTAGAGAAAATTCCTTCAAAGGGGAGTTTATGGGCATTGGAAGAAGCCTTGGTATCTACACAATGTAAAGGGAGGTGATAGAAATGTTGATGTATAGGAGCTAGTGCAAGGATCCATCAACCTTTGATAGAATGATAGAAATGTTGATGTATAGGAGCTAGTGCAAGGATCCATCAACCTTTGATAGAATGAAAAGTTGGAATAGGAAATGATTATGAATTTTTTGCCCACACTAGTGGGATAAGGCTTAAATTAAGTATAGACTATGCACTTGCATAGTATATGTCAAGGATAAGTCTTGGCATATTGAAGATCTTAGATTGCAAATATTGAAAGGATACCATCCTCGTGTTATACGTTCTCAAAACCATGTGTATAGTCTTGGTCTTGCCTATATAGCTCAATGTACAAACAATGTCATTCTTCACATGTTATCCTTACAACTATGCTTTATGTTTCCAAGCCTAGCAATGTGGGTGTCTTCTATGTGATAATGCTTATGCTCTAGCTATTAACCCTCTTAAGAACTCCCTTGTACAAAGCTACACAAGAAAAATGTACCTCATGTGTAAGAACTCAAAGTGTGAAAAAAGAGAAAGCTTGTAAATTTATTTCTCTATGATACTCGCATTCATCATACAAAGCTCTCATCATTCCAATGAGGTTTCGCTTCACTAGAACCATAAAGCTTATGCATAGTTTATTGTATTCATTGATGAACTTCTAATGACCTTGTATGGTAGAGTTGTTTTTTGTAAAAGGTGTTGAATAACTCACCTAAAGAATTTTCATTTATCATCAACTTGCCTTGTTAGTTTAAAGTAAATGTTTGTGCTTGATAATAATGTGATATTTCTATACCTTGGGTGTTTCTTGCCATTAATAGATCATAGTTTTTCACAAAGTATGTCCCATGATTCAATAAGATATGCTTCATAAGAACAAAAAGGAACACTAGAATAATAAACTAGGAAAAAAGCTCAAAGTCAACCATAAGTCCAATATCCCTTTTGCAAAGTCCTTTAGGATTTTTAGACCAAAATTTTCTATTTCATTCCTACAATTTTTAGAATAACTTGTGGTGATCTTGTGTGGTCTTAAGACACAAATGGAGTTATTAAGTGTGATTTGAGCTTTCATAGTCATTCAGTCTTACTAGATTGTTAGCCAGCTTGTTATTGGTAAAGTGACACAATTCTTTCTAAATTCTAAATAATCAAAGCATTATTACATGCCTCAAGGACTTGATTTGGCCATGACTCAACAACTTGATCTAGCCAAAACTTATTGTTGGAAATCCCCATTTATTTGCTTCAACATAACTCAACATAATGAGCTTAGACTTTGACCCTAAGAACATTGATTACATTTTCTCTCTTTTGACACTATTATTTTCCTACAATGCATAATTTCATGTAAAGGATGGGAAATAGGGTAGGAAATATTGAAAAAGGGAGTAATACATAGCAACTATAAAAGGTATAAGGACCAGTTATTTTGCACCAATTGAATATCAGTACAAGTCATTTTCCTACTTCATCTATGTCTTCCAACTTTCATGGCTGACTTCTTCATTCTATTCATTTGTTTCTCTCTCTTCTCCTAGTGTTTCTCTCACATCTTCCCTCTTTTTCTCTCTTTCTATAGTCTTTTTCTCTCTTCAACAGTCTTCTCTCTCCTTTGTTTCTCTCTCTCAATTCACATCATGACAAGTGGTATCAAAGCATTGGTTTTTGGTCCATTTTTCCCCCTTTTTCCTCATAACTAGTTTTACTTTTCATCATAAAATCCTATCTCAAATAGGTACTACAAGTACAAGACATCCTTGCATTGCTAAATTCACTCTTGCAACACCATTTTCAGTCATAAAAAAGTCATGTTCGGGCCTCCCTTTATAAGACAGGACATCCAAGCTGCCAAGGATAGACAGAAGGCATGCGTGGATAGAATCTTCGAGGAAGGAGACATGGTCTTCATTCGCGTACGGCCAAAGAAGAGTTCTCTATCCTTAGGAGATTGCAAGAAGCTAAGTCCAAGGTATTGTGGACCATACAAGATCCTCAAATGCCTAGGACCCAATGCTTATAGACTACAACTCCCTGAGAACCTATTTTAGCAAGCCGTGGACAATGTTTGAGTCACTTTGATAGGGAGTTTGAGAAAATAGCCTTCACTAGACTTAGAGGAGACTAAAAGTCTACACTACTTTTTAAAAAAAAGAGTTTTTTCTATTCTTGATCTTCAAGATCTGCCATTGTTCACGGATGCTTGGAGGCTCAAATATCTTGACCATGGTTGCTCCATCATTGAACCTTGTACCTTGAAACTTCATCATCTAAGGAGTTAGTAGAACCCCCTATTTGCTATCTTTGCAACCCTGACCCACTTGACAAAGTAAGCTTCCTTTTAGGAAAGCATCTAATCTTTTAAGGAGTATATATCTAGAAAAATAAAAAATATTGCATGTTCACTATATACCTTTTGACCTAAGCTCAAATTTGTATTTGATAAGAAATAGACTCCAAAGAGATGTTTTTAATTTTATGTGTAATCTAAAGTATTAATTAGATCCTAATAAGCATATATTTTTGGAGAATGATCAAGACGTTATCGTAAGTTTTATCTCAATCAAAACAAATGCTAATCTCTTAAGATTGGCTTCAATCTAAGTGTCTAATCCACCTTTCCAAGGTCTTGAGGTGTTATTGGTTCTAATATAGTAAAGGGAACTAAAACAAGATTATAATAGATACACAATAGGTATTGATTATCTTCATTTTAATGTTCCAAGGCCAGGCACAATAGTGCCAACTCCTAAATCTTTACTCACCTTATTCAAGCTAGCCAATCAACTTGTTGTTGTAAGGTTTCAACTCCCATTCGAGGACTTTGAACATTTTTAGGAATGTTGTTTCTCCAACATAGGTTGGCCAAGTCATATTCAAAGCCATTGTCTTATGCCACATGCATGAGAAAACACTTTGAACCAAGCTTTGAAAAATGGACATGGCAGTGTACAAGTTTACTTTTTGCAAGACAAGCATGATACTTACTCCAATATTGCATATGACACATTTGACTACCCCAATGATGCATTCTTCCCACCTACATACCAACTATTTCACTTCTTTCAATATCCCTTTGTAGATTAATTAAGATGCATTGAGTCACCAAAAATATAGTAGGGAATGAGTGGACACCCCTACCTCATAGATCTCCACATTTGAAAACCTTATTGTATTTTGAAATTGAGATAAAAGACCGCATGTGCATCCAAATAAAAATTTCAGCTATGTTCTCCAAATCCAAGAGCCCTTCAAACTATTTGGATCACATTCCATTGTAAGCTATTTCTAAATGCAATTAGATTAGCCTACTTGAGAAGCAATAGCAATACCAACCATGATAATCAAAATAGCATCATAATAGATGTTCTATGCAATAAATATTATGTAGTCTAAGAGAGACAACTAGATCAATTCTAAAAGATATCATTTTAACTACTTTGTAAGGATAATTAGCCTCCCAAGTGAATTACTAGCACTTAATGCTATTGGAACTAATTGGATCTTATGTCTAAGCATAATTTACTTCTAATGGAAAATGCTAGTATACATCTACTCTTTTGGAAAGATTCGTATCGTGCCTATATTAAGGAGAATTAGTGTATGATATAAACACTAGTACAACTACATGAAATGAGCTTGCCATTTTCCAAAAAGTAGTTGAATAACTTGCAAAGCTACTTTTAAAATTTTTAACATAAGGCAAGGCATTCCTCACAGACCCTATTAGACCAAGGAGGAGCTTTATCATTCTTGAAAGCACTAAAGGCATGATTTGATTCATCAATTGCTAAAAAGCACTTATACTTTGATTAAGCTTCCTACACTTTGAGTTAGGTGCTTAGAAGCTTCTTGCATATAATGATAGGGTTTAGGATTTTTAGGAGTTCTAGTATTACTTGTAATTAAAAGTTGCATTCTTATCTAAGATGTATGTCACATTCATCCTCATATATCCTCCCTTGAGTATTTTCAAGAGATTAACAAATGATTTCTTAGGTGAAGACCATAGTAGCATTTTCATTTTTCCAAATTCATTTGTTTTCAAGTGGGAACTATTTTCATGACATGCTTTAGGCAATCCAAGTCTAAACATTGTAAAAGGAAAGTTATGTGAAGGACAATCATCATACTGAAGAGGCATGTTGCAGAAGTTAGGCAACACTAATCCTCATTAAAGAAAACACATATTGTCTAGTAGAATTTATGTTGTAGATTATGATGTGTATAAGCTTTTCTTCCTTTGCTGCCTAAGGTTAAACTAAGGTCACCCGTTCGATACCTCAATTTTAGGATGAATGTTAGAGTTGACCATTTGATGTCTTTTGGAGTTGACCATTGATAACCATAGGTCAACCATTTGGTACCTCAACATTTACAATCTAATGGAACTAGATTGTCCAAAAAAAAAAAGGTTTTATTGTTTCAGCTTACAAAATCAATTAATCTTAGAAGCTTCTAGGTACTTTAAATACTATGAAATGATTGAGTAGCAAAAGAGGTATGTGGAATTGGCATAGTTCGTGCATAATATTGCATCTACCTATCCATTAAAAGAAAACTGATTTCTAGAAATAAGTAGGTTGATTACAAAAATATTTGAAAAACTAGTGCACATTTGAAAGCATTCCAAAGACTTGATGGTTAGAATCGACTATTGCTTTAATAAATATGACTAATGAAATAAATGGAAAACTTGAGAACAACCTTGACTTGAACATCTACATGTTATTGATAAAATATCTACATTAGATTATTTTCAATTCTCTTAAGGAAAATTTTTTCTTACTTATTGGAGCTTGCTAAAAACCAGGATTTTATTTAGCCTTAGTTATTATGTGCATTGGTGATGTCTAAGGAGACAATTAGTAGGAGACACTACTGTCCAATGTATGAGCATCAATAGAGGTTTTGTGGAACTCACTAAGCTTGTGCACAATATTTATATGATTTTATTGAAATCTATTCAAATGCTTGAGAGTTAAACTCATGGTTAGTCATCATCATTTCACCAAGAAGTGATACAAACCCACTACAAATATTTTAAGTACTAATGCAATTTGAGGTAGCTAACCACATGGAGTTTGGTTTCATGATACATGATGTTTCAAAATAAAATTGATGGGGCCATTCACATCTTGATTATACATCAAGGTTGGTTTTACATGTTTTGCTAGGACAAGTAAACCTACTAGTGAGAGAGAATGCATGTACTTGTTTACTACAAATAAAGATACGATTTTGAAATACACAGCAAGTGTGAATTATAACTTGAAGATGCAGGATTCATCTAGACATGGTTAAACAACTTCAGTAATTGCTTATAACTTGACTATTTGGTTTTCCTAGACTAGTGAAAGTGTAGCTGTTGAAATGAATAATACCATGATATCACTAATTCCTTCCATTTAGCTAAGTAGTATTCTCCTCCATAAGAAACTATGAACTTGGGGTCTTTCATTGTTGACCCACATTCTCTGAACCTGCTTAGTATTTTTTGTGATATACATCAAAGAAAACTCAATCAATCCACATTGAAAGAGGACTGCATTTGGTTATGTAATATGAAAAGTGAGCATTCTTTTTGAAACTATTAGGAAACTTGTTGTTAACACATCAAGATTCAAACAAGTTTATTAACTCGCGAGCATAATGTAGAGATCAATGCAGCACATACAAAATTTCAATTAGGGTGAGAAACTTTGGGTGATTGATGAATGAGCGTACTTTTGCTTCTAAAACAAGGGTAAGTCGATCCCGTGCTATTGCATGATCCAGCAATCAAAGGCTGGTAAAAGTTTTAGGTGAATGAAAGAGTTAAGGGTTAAAAATGTGTACTTGTGATTTGCTAGCGCATTATAAACTATTAAAGCTAACAATGTACAGCATTGCCCACTAAACCTAAGTGCAGCCATCTCGAGGGAGCATTTTGGTAAGCATATAATGGCTGGCCACTCACTTTCATGGATGTTAGCGCTGTTGCCGATTAGTTTAAATTTGAAATAAGCCTTGTAATAATCATAGCGCCCGTATTTTCAAGCATTTTCCCCCTTCGGAGGCCAGCTATTGAGAGCTTATGGTTACAAGTCAACAGATTCAGCTCCACACTTTCCGCTTAGTGATGATCACTCTGCAAACAAGGCACGCTATCCCAAGCGATGATCTCCCTTAATTTCAAATGCGCGATTCCTAGATTATCACAAACAACAACATCACCCGAAATAATAATATTTACGGCAGGTGAAAACGGGGCTGAGGCCGCGATTACCCTACGCCCTAATCCCAATTTCTTCCATTAATTCAGGTGCACGCCACAGCCACGGCCCACGGGCATGGCATCTCTACTCATGACCAGACCAGGTCTTATGGGAAATTTTGATAATGGCAATTATATTCCTTATTTGTGCATGTGTTTGCGTGCATCGTGTCTGAATTAGGCCTTGCATGTGCGCCCGCAGGCGACGAGTTCCACGTCGGATCGATCAAATCGAAACCAATGCGGCCCCAGATTGTTTACTCTTTCATGTCGTTTTATTCTGATGCGTATTGTAACGTCATAATACTGGCGGAGGGCAATGCAGGCGCGCCCGCGGCATCGGCCACTAGCCACTCCTCGTCACTCCGATAAATACTTTCCAATGTGTTCATCTTAAGCGCCCCGGGTCGTAATTTAATTAATTGCGTCTCGGACTCGAGAGCTGACCCGCGCTTTTTAATTTATGAAAATCACCAAAAAACAGCGCCAGGATCAGAGTGAGTGCCATTACCATTACTGGGGGGGCGGCAAACCATGGATTTATCTTTTACTAATCATGACTTACCACGTCCACACAGAATATTGTTACATCGTTCATGCTTCGCTAGTTATTATTATTATTGCTATTCGTTGGAGCTGGGTCGTACCAGATTGGTTGCGCGAGACGAGATAACGAGAAACCCTGAAAGGAGAGAAAAGGAAGTGAGTGATTGATTGAGGGAGGGGGACGTACTTGCTCGCTTATGCCAGCCCTACATGGCTAGCCTAGTTTCCCTTTGCCTCGATTATCAGTCGCCCCCCCCTTTTCTCTCTCTCTCTCTCTCTCTCTGTGGAGTCTGCGGCCTCCTAGTAAGCCACGATAGCCGCTCATTTCCCAATCATATTCACCCTCACTTTTCGGTTCTCTGCTGCCGCCCCCGCCCCTCTTTTGTTTAGGTTTTCTCAACCTCCCTCTTGTATATTCCAGAATGAAACTGCTCTGAATTTCACGATTGTACTTACTCCCCCTCCCTCCGTAATATACTGTATAATAATGCCTATATTCATAAAGATGTATGTATGTGTGTATGTACGTACGTATGTATGTGTGTGCGTGTACATACATGTATACGTGACTCGTCAGTGTATATATAAATATAATAGAGATATGTGTGCGTCTATACTATTCGTTTGATATATATGTCGCTACGCAAAAACAATGCACAATAAGCATCCCTATACTAATGTCGTGAAATATTGGATAGCCAACTTCACTTCTTGGAGCTGTCTACCTTAGGTTAGCTGGAAGGATGTTTTGTCTCGTAAGAATGCTAAAGCTAGCATTGCAAACAAACTCAAAAATAACTCATGAGTTAACTCTTAATTAAAAGCTAGAAACTCTCCTTTCACAAAGTTCAATGGAAATGACTACCAAAAAAAGCAGAGGGGAGACACATCCTTATTGCAATAACACATAGTTTTAGATTTTTGAATTATATCACTAAATTTAACCCATGTCAAACTGAAACTCTCTTGATCTCTCCACTTGAAAAGACTTTGGAGCTAGACTCAAATTTGGGATAGCCACTCTCATGGTTGGTGGCATCCTGTTCAGATTGTGCAACATTTCATACTTGGTGGCATCTTGTTGAAATTATGAGTCATTCTGGATTAGATGACAAGGAGGTTGATTAGATAGTTGAAGTCCTTCAAAAGAAAACAATAATTGGTCATCCCACTGATCAACATATGAGCTTTAAACATCCTCTAAAGTCCTAACTTGCGAAATGGAAAAACTTTGTGGAGATGTAGAAGGCATAATAATTGGTTGAAAGGTGATAATGTGCAATTTACTAAACTTGGAAGTGAACGGAAGACAACCTTCCCTTTATCCAAAATGCAAACTTCGAAAAGAGGGCCAATAGGGTGTGGTAGGACACATCATCTAAAAGAATAAACTTATTGTTATGGAAGGTAGTGATGGCAAAATTTTGAATTAAAGATAGGCCAAGGAAAAGGATCTCCATTATGTCCCCTATGTAGAAGGAAAGATGAATGTACTCAATACATGTCCTAGGAATGCATTGAAACCAACCAAGTCTAGAATGGGATGAGTTAGCTAATGAAAGAAGCAAGGTCACATGATAGAATTACAATGAGACTACCCCAAGGAGGTCGGTCACAAATATATGTATGTATCACATGGGTTCAACATAAGGGATTTTTTAAATACCATTTTTACATATTTTTTACATGTAGAAGGGTCCTATATGAAGGGGTTACTTACAGATTGAGTAGAAAAGGGTTATATTTTATTAAGAAAATATTCATAGATAAGGATATTTATAAATAGGCCTTGAATGCACGTGATTGAGAGGGTATACATATAGTGAATTCCTTGGGGAGACTACCCTCTTTAGTGACAATGTACTACCCAGAAAAAGATGTTGATAAGGGAGATGACTTAATGACTTCAACCACAAATGTATGGAGATTTTTAGCCTTTTAAAGCAAAGCATCTTGATCACATGAGTACAGAAGAAAGCACAAATTTGCAAAGAAGTGTACAAGAGAGTCAGAAGATTCTAGTTAGTATCATTGTTAGTTTGGCCTTTTTTAACTTTCTAAAAATATGGTGCTACATCTCTTTTTTATCTTTTCAATATTATTTCCATAATGTATTCCACACATTATACATAAATAAACAACCATATGATGATGAGGCATGTTTGTAATATATCCATATAAAATATCATTTGTTGCTACATATGTATGCCTTGTATGCATGTGTGTTATTTGGACATAGTAAGAATGATTTTAGTGGCCAATCATTACCAATTGGCTATCCTTAAAAGAAAGAGAAAAGAAAAATCAGGACTCGGGCATTTGTTGGGCTCATTGAAAATTCCCCCCTAGTTCAAAGAATGTAAGAAAGTAGAGATGAAATTTGCATATTCAAAACATAAGTTATAGTTAAAACAGTGTTCTCTAAGCATGCATGAGGTATATAAAGGTATTTGTCAAGCATATATATGCTATCATATCTTTTTCCTAGATAAGTAAATACTTTGTAAAGAGTTTATGAGTTTGAGATATATGTTCAAGTCATCCTTGATAAGTACACATAGAGCCATGAATATGCATCACATATTCACACTCAGAGAAGTTACTATACATATATCCTCTACATCACGTGCATTCAAGGCCTATTTATAAATATCCTTATCTATGAATTTTTCATTAATAAAACATAACCCTTTTCTATTCAATGTGTAAATAACCCCTTTATATTACACCCTTGTGTATGTAAAAAATGTATAAAAATGATATTTTAAAAATATGTTATTTTGAACCCACGTGATGCACACATATGTTCATAAGAAACTTACCCGAGTATACACACAATTAAGTAATGTAAGTATATATGTACTTCATACATACAAACGTATGCTATATGAGATCAATCCTTCAACTTTATTGAAGTTGAATTGAGGCCTTCAATGACTAATTCATGTCAAAGAGAGCTTATTAAACTAGTACAAAAGTAATATTGTGACATGCTCTCTTAGGTTGTCTAATACATCTTGTTAGTCAATATCCAACAAGGAGTCAATCCCTAGTCCACAATAGTACATCTATCTAATTTTGTAATGGGAATCAAGATCAATATGTGGATCACTACAACCAAACATTTGATTCAATAGCTTTCCTTCAATCCCACTCTAAAGAATTACTATAGCACATATGCACTTACATGACCATGGGTGTGAACATACATCAAGGTTTTTAAAAAATGAGACCGCTATCACTACAAGATATAGACCTTATAGCGACGTTTAAAGCGACGAAAATACAAACAACAAAATTTGCCCCCGTCGTCGCAAAAAGCGTTGTTATTGACGACGCCATGGAATCGTCGCTATATGCGACGCATATAGCGACGGTTACAGAGATTTTGCGACGCTGATAGCGACGATAATAGCGACGCGTGCAGTAAATTTGCGACGCAAATAGCGACGGTAACAGAGAAAAAAAAAATTTGTGGCAGGGCAGCCACATATAGCACTGTGTGCTGTATGAGAGCTATACAAAATAGTTTCTGCACTGCTTCATACAAAGCGTTTGCAAACAAACAGAATGTATACTGAAATCATAAAACTAATGGATGAAATAAATACATGATATCACATAAAATGCGATTGGTACAATCATAAAACAATATCACTAATACATAGAAAATGTCTACATAGATCGGGCGACTAAAAACTAAAGGTATGTGAGCTCTAAGGATCCAAGGGCGAGCTACAAATCGTCGTCCCCCGAAAGCTCTTCCCGCTGTAAAGGAGCATCAAACGGATTCTACAGAAAAAGAAACAACATATCAATCCACCATACAATAATGCATTCAAATATCTCATGGTAACTACGGACAAGAAAGATGAGTGACTTACTGGGCCACCGCATCTATACAATCGGTCGATCAATGATCTGAGACCGTGCCTCTCCGCATATCGAGTCTCAAGGCCTTGTGGATCGCGATTTGTAATGGAGTGCTGCAAAGAAAACAAAATGCTAACTGTTAGAAACATGATTGTCAGTACAAAGAATATCTCAAAAAAACAAATAAGCAAAACAAAAGAGAATCTTACAAAGTCCTCCAAATATGTCCTGTGGCCGCCACTCCCAAGATGATGTACCGATCCGGCCTCGATTCGTGCCCTCGCCGCCTCCCGCTGCTGACTCCAACGTCCTGGCGAATTTGTAGCCTCCTCCCTCAGTCGGTGCTAGTCGTCTACATCTAACCACTCGGGCTTTGGAGCTCCACTCTTGATTGCCTTGCATGCGTCGGATCGTCTATGTGACATGTATGCACGCATGCAATCCATCATCCAGCCCGTAGAGAATCTATCCACTGCGGCTGGCACCGGGAACTCCTCGTGCAAGGATGCTACTATGTACTCCTTGCTCCCCTCCGGTATGTTCCTCCAATGATCCAAGACGTTGTGCCGAAAAACTTGTTGGCACAACTCCCTCATGCGAGCCATCACCCTCCTCCCCTCATCATTCATGATGATGGCTCCTGACCTGCCATCCACTAGGTATCCATAATCCCTAGGAGTGTGCTTTGTATGGGCCCTCTCCCATCTCCGTCCACGCTCCTGGGCATATCCAGGAGACCCCTGAACATCCGGTGTACCGACGGGGGTACCCTCTCCCAGAGTGCCACACAAAGGGGTGCCACCAGAGGGTGTGCCACCAAAAGGAGTGCCACCAGAGGGGGTGCCACCAAAAGAAGTGCCACCAAAAGACGTGACATCTACCAACGGCTGCGCAAAAGCCGGAGTAACTGGAGTGGACGTCCCCACAGGTGTGACAAATCCTGGAGGTGACCGAGCTCCAGCTGAACGACGAGACGGAGACACCGCGTCCGTGTCTCCACAGCAGCACCCCCCTGATCCTCCTGCAGTCGCAGTTCCTCCCTCTGGCCCAAGTCGCGAGCGTCAAGATCGTCTGCTCGAAGCTGAAGCATCTGATCGCGCCGAAGCTGATCTAGCAGAGCGCCCTGAGGAAGAACGAGACAGCTCCTGATATGCTATCTCTCTGAATCTCGCGAGCTGATTTGGAGACATACGTGCCATCATCTCCTGAAACTCCTCATCGCTCATCCCTCGACTCATCCTGAAAATGTCGATACCTGCATAGATGGAAAATAATGTTAGAATAATCAATTTAAACTATACAAAGCACATTAATAAAATCATTTTTGAAAAATCCCTCTTAAAATGCATATCTTATCTACCTTTATGGAAGATCTAAACAACGAATTGAGTAATACAATTCTCCAAGAATGAAGTATTCTATGGTCCCATGTTAATCTCCTGACACAACTCTGCATACACTGGAAGGTCGATAGACATGTCACCACAAAATAACGAGTCTGTCTCATTCTCAAAAAATTCTACGACTTCTGTATTTCCATCATTGTTAGCCGATGCAGGCTCCAAGCCTGCGGTGGCCTCCACCCCTTGTAATTTCGATCCCTCTATTTGCATATTTTCTTCATCTATGCTTGGAACATCGCTTTGATCGTATACTCTCGCACCTCGAGGAGTTGAAGGTATAACATACCACCATCGAGGTTGTCGGGGATTTGGATAGAAGATTACATGTTCACAAACACTTACAAACCGTCTTCAAACCATTGTGACATAAACCATGTCGTATTACAATTAGCAAGCAAATACCTAGTTGCACCTGTTCACAATGGGCCGGCAACACAAAGGTGTCGCGCAAATCCATCCATTTTTTTTCAGAATCTATTTCGAGAAATCCAGATGGACCTCGTCATATTGTTGCGCCAGCTCCTCCAAGTACCACTTTGAACCACTGCACGTCGAATATTATCATGGAGAAGCTACGGTAATCCACCGTAATAATACTTTGCAAATTCCCAAAATACTCCATATCATCCACAACCGTGTTCGGATCCGTTGCTCGTCGCCGGCTCTCTTGCTCAAACCTTGCCATGACACCACAGTCCATTGTGGAGCGCATTTTGTCAATACGCTCCACCCGAAAATGCCGTCCGCACAACCACGCTGCACTATATATTTTGTACTGCACATTGAAACACTCAAATTAGATGTAGCAAGCAAATTTAGATACAACACATTCTAAACCCCTCATTACCTTTGGACTACATCCCCTCGAGAACTCCCACTCCTCCATTGAGACCTCTGTCCCTTCGCTGGATGCTGCGGTCAAGGCTCCATGCAACCATCGTGTTGACATAAACCGCGGCATCTCCTCCATGCCTTCGGGATATCGAATCGGTCGGTGATGCGTACTGCGTCGGAATTCAGCTCGCGCTTCCTCTCGATCTTGCCTTGCAATCTGGTACTTGCAACATACAAAAGCGATTCGCATTCTCTTCCATTGAGGCATCCATTCTTTTTTCTACCCCATTTCTAACCACCACATCTCCAGTCAGCCTGTCATCGTCCTTCAGCGTCCATAGCATTTCATTGTCTGGTTCCACCGTTGGTAGCCATTGTGAGATATGCACTAACGCCTCTAACACCAACCAACCTTCCGCCATGCTACCTTCCGAACGAGCTCGTTGTCGCACAAAGCCTTTCAGGGTTTTCATGAAGCGCTCCAGGAAGAACATCCATCGCGTATGGACAGGTCCAGCAATCTCCACTTCATCCACAAGATACACAAGAAGGTGAACTTGTATCGTGAGCATGCTAGTGGGCAGGTATTTCTCAAAGAGACAAACTGTCTCAACTGCTCCCCGCCTTGCGGATTCAATACAGGACGTCTTAATCTCTTTCTGTGAGATCCATTGCACCAAAGTCGACAGCTTGTAAATGGCCCCGCGAATTTCTGGAGTTAGACATCCCGCGATCGCGATCGGTAGGACAAACTGCCACAAATGAGAAAGCATTAAGAATAATGGTCACTTTTCAAATTTCAAAATGTCCACGCTAATTAAAATCCATTCTGTTCACAAACCTGACATATCTTATGCCAATCATGGGATTTTAGCCCAGAAATCTAGTCATCTTTAGAAAATGCGGACTTGAGAGAACGCATCATACCCGTCGGAGTGCGGATAGACTTGATTACTTGCTTCACAATGCGCTCTTCTTTGGTAGACAAAACCCAAGGAGTGCGAGGAAGCTGCACTCCCCCTTCAACACTCGACTGCGGCCAAAGCGCCTCCATCTTACCTACCTCCTTTAAATCCATTCGTGACCCTATAGTGTCTCTCTTTCCTGTGATGTGGTCCCATAGCAAGCTGCCCACATTTTTGAAAATATGCATGGGATCCAACAAGTGGTTGACCTGTAAGTGGGTCCAATATGGCAACTCGTAGAAAACTGAGAACCGTCGCATTCCATTTGGATGTGAATCCGGGTTTACCATTTTCAGCTCGTACCAGCTTGCAGCATTCATACGTGCTGGAGGTCGTCCAAGAAAACCTTCCCTGAGTTCATGATCCTCCGGCAAGAAAGCGGTGTGTCCTTAATATACCATCTTCTTCATGGTTCGTGACCTTCGGGAGTCTAACTGTGGCCCACACAATGGACATGCATGATAACCTGAGGTAACGAGACCTGCAAGGCGATCCACGACCTAGTGAATACTTGATTGAATGAAATAAAATATAGATATTACCGGCGAGAACAAAGGTCTGCTCACCTGAGCACTCTCCCAATCCCAGAAAGTCATACATCATCCACATGAGAATGGCTCGAATGTTGGCTGACCGCCGACCATCGCGCCTGCTCATATCTTGCACCGTGACCCCCTCCTCCCACAAAATCTTAAGCTCATCAACTAATGAACGAAGGAAGATACACGTCCATATTTTTTACTTTGTAGCGGCTCGGGACGAGCAAGCTAAGGATGAGATGTCCTTTCTTCGTAGAAAGCCATGGAGGAATGTTGTAGTTGACAAGCACTATAGGCCACACACTGTAAGAAGTCGAGCGCAGAACGAATGGGTTCACATCATCCATGGCGAGACCGAGCCGAAGATTCCTTGGCTCTCGCGCAAAGCCTGGGAAGGTAGAGTCAATGTGGCTCCATGCGCGTGAATCTGCTGATATTCGTTGCACTCCATCCGTGGACCTATTCTGCACATGCCACATTGTCAAGCTTGCCATGGCAGACGTGCGAAACATGTGGTTTATGCGGGGGATGAGCGAAAAGTGTCTGAGGACTTTTTGAGGGATGGTCTGCCCTTGCAAGTCCTATCGATACCTGTGAGCACCACACTTTGGGCATGTCTCCATAGTCTCGTATTCATCTCGAAACAATATGCAGTCGTTGATACATGCATGGATGTTATTGTAGTCCATGCCAAGCTTCCGTAAAACATGTCGCGCATCATCACGAGACTCAGGCATGGTGTTTGCAGGTGGCAATATATGATATTTCAATAACCTAAAAAAATCATAAAACACCTTGAAAAATCCATCCATGTTTGCAATAATACTGTTTTTAAAAAAAACAATGAAGTTTGTGTGCAAGGTACCTGAATAACTCAGTCACACTCGTATCGCTCCAACCGTATTTTGCTTGCACACTTAAGAGTGCAAGCAATGTCTTCAACCGAGATACTCGGCACCCTTCATATAATGGTATGGATGCTTCCTCTCTAAGCGGGTCAGATGTCTCAACATCCATGGGAATCAATGCATCGATCATTGCCTCCATCTCAGGCTCCAAGATTGTAGGCAAGTCGGGAAGGTTGTCTGTCTCCTCTGGCATTGACGGTATAGATGGGCCTTGCGAGTGGTCGATTGGCTCCTGCAATCCATCCATCGCACATCCACGAACTCTTCTAATTGGCCGCAAAGGGTGCACTCCCCCTTGGGTCGAGACATCACCCCCTTGGATACAAAATTTACCAACAAGACCCAATCTTATTGTGTATGGTTTTCAATTAGCTTGAGAGTACAATGCATGAAAAATGCTAACTTCAAATTACCGTTTGCTGAAAGTCTGCAATCGCCTGATCAATTATCTCAGATTGAAACTCGCCAAATCGTCGTACGTGTTCTATAGACAATCGGTGTTTTCGTCTAATTGCCAACTTGCATTGAGAGCAAGGACATGGGACACGCTGATTAAGATACAACTCGCGGTCTTGAACAATAGGACCTTCTTCGTTTGCCATCTTATCTACATTACAGCAAACAAGGCTTAAATGGATAGCTTTATGGAGATGTACGTCAAGTTGCAAGTTGACCATAAACCTTGCATTGTATATAGTAGTCGAGAGATTTTCCGATGTTATATCTCGGCCTTGTATCATGCTCAACGATTTGTTTGTCCCGGTAGATAATTTTTTGTTATATCTCGGCTTTGAGTATAAGTAATCCATTTTAAATATAATGCGCGCCATCTATGAAATTTTATAACTATAGTAATAAAATTTATTTCAATCAATTCTACTCATAGTCATAAGACCTGAGAGAAATTATCCTATACTCAATTTAAGGGTTTCTTCTTCTATAACAATAATTTTGGGTGTGTGCAATAGAAGTAGTATTAGCTCCTAATTTCTTCTAGAGACTTCATCCTCATCTTAGGGCACTTCAGCGCAACGCATCAATCCCTGACATTGGACGACGTGGTGGGCAGCATTACATTTTTTCTGAAACAGGTGCAGATTTGCAGGTGTCACATCGCGAGCTGATGTGTGCTAATGAGGGTGCAATCATTGGAGCCACCATAGGGCTTTCATAGCCCCTTGGAGAAATTCCATCTTTGCTGGCTGCTATAAGCCAAACCCTAACTATGGGTCTCTGGGCAGCCATAGCCAAGAAGCTTCAAGCTTATTCATCCTTTAAAATTTTCAATTTTTGAGCACTAACAATGATTCTAATCACTGAATAATCCTCTCCAAAGTCAGTTCAAGGTCTGAAAGCTTCATTTCAATGCTCTTACACTCGTTGGATTCTTTTAATCCAGCAAACAATTCACATCTTACATCTCAAGTGGCATAAAACTTCAGATGAGTACTTGTAAGCACTAAGGCACATTGCTCAATCATTATTACTGCTGGTACTTACACAATCTGAGTTTTTTCATCAGAAAATTAAAACAATTAAGTGCTCCACTTCATTTTTTAAGGCTATATGTACAACTATAAACACATAGACCATCCTATCCTAAACTTATATTGCATATCATGTGTGGTTTTTTCAAGTACCATGGTCAATGAAATTAGAGGGATGGGTGTCATTGTACTCTCCTCGGATTCATTAGCAACAAGCATTGAAATCATAGACCGTCCTTGTCCAACACAAGGTTCATCTACTAAACCAAACCACAAGGAGGAGCCCGAAGTCGAGTCTAGGTTCACATCATTGAAGCCTAAAAAGACCATTAAACCTCAGAAGAAGGTTGCACATAAGAAAGGGCCACCAAATTCATATTTTGAAATATTACATATGTATGATTTTCATCCTTTCTCCTCATTACAACTTTGATATCAATTGTTTGTAAGGGTGTCCTTAATTTGCTTCCACATTCAGTGGCAAGGTTGTAAGGGACTAGACACTGCACTTGTCCTAACAAGTGGTAAGACCTTTCCAATGGCCACAACATATGCTGATGTCTATCCTCAAACTTGGAAATTTAATGGAAAATATTTCCATCCTTGGCAAGTCTTTGTCAAATACAAAATGATGGAAAGAGGATACTAGCCCTTCATAAAAGGGACGAAAGTAATTGACCCATCCAATCCCCTTAATGTAGAAGATGATGAACGGGATCGGGCCATCATCATGCTTCATTTAGATGAATCTTTAATTCATCAAATTGACCAACTCTCAACTCCAAAATAAAAGTGGGATGAGCTTGAAAGACTCTACGGTGCTGCAGGGAAGAACTCCAAGATATTTCTCAAGATTGAGTTTTTTAGCTTGGAATACAAATATGGAGAAGAGCTTATGCCACAGCTTGCCTCTATTCAAGCATCCATCAATGATGAAGATGCCATTGCCATTATGAACAACTGCTGGAAGAAATATCCTGACAAAATGAAGTGCGATAAATGCAAAAAGACTGGGCATATCACTAGTAAGTGTCCCAGTGTTCCAGAAGTACCTAAGGAATTGGAGGCCAACTTTGCCTCCCAATCCACAGATGGCCGACTCTTTTGAGTCTTGTAACACTCTCTACCTATAACCTTTTCTTGTAGCCTGATTTATAAAGGCATCTCATTTTGAATTAAGGGGGGAATCACAAGCTACAAGTAGAACATCAAATACTTGGACTCTCATGATCTTTTTTAGAGTGACCTAGTCATGTTTAGTATACTTATAAATATGTGTTCTTCCATAAATTATATAGACAATATGCAAGATTAAATAAAATTATCATAGTATGTTTATTGTGTATCCATGCATAAAATCCCACATAGCTTAGTATGACATGCTTCAACATCTAAATGAGTGAACAACATGAATAGTTTGTTATGCATTGCTTGAAATACTAAAAGAAAATGCATTGCATTTAATTTGGGGAAGTAAGGAAGACATTCTCAAAGTTTTTCTAAAACATACTAATTTTATTGACATTTAATGAATTTGATGTAGCTAATGAATAAGTAATGTGTATTTGCCTTAAGAAGTATCCATGTTTCTTTTATATAATTGCAAAACATAGGAAACTCTATATCATAAGTTAAAGTGTTTCCATTAGTCTCAAACCATTCTTAAAATTGACATAAAAATACTAACTTTGGGAGAGGCTATTAGAGGTCCTATGAAGTGTGATAAAGCAAGTATGAGTGAAGTGACTTAGGTAGAGCACTTGTCTTCACAAAGGTATATAGTGAAGGAAAGAACTACAAGAGAGACACGACTAAGACATGGATTTCAGGCATGAAGAGGTGGTTGTTTGTCATGACTCCCTCCTAAACTCCTATTAAAGTACATTCATAACTACCATGTCATGCCTCTTCCCTTGCATGAATGCATGTAATAGAGAGAAAATATCGTATGAGAAGGGAGAGAAGATATTGCAATGCGATGGATTCTATAACCATATTCTCACAAGTTGAGAGAGAGCACCAAGTGGATATAGTGAATGTAGAGAAAAAGCTCATAGCTGACTGAGCACGGTACAATGAAGCCCCTAGAAATGTTACAGCCAAATCAAGCCAACAAGTGTTCAAAACCCTTGCCTCCATTTTACTCACATGCATCACTCAAAGGTATGCCTATAGCTGTATTTTATGGATAACACCAAAACAAGCAATGAATTTGAGAGCTGGTTCCCAACCACATATTGATCCAAAGTGACCATTATCTATAGGTATGTCAATAAGGTATTCTAGTGGCATTGGTGGGATCAAAGGGAGAGAAAGATTAAATATTCATGCTCTTCCATGGTCCTCTTCCTTTTCCTCATAGGGTATTACAACATGAATCGCCAATGTGGATTACTTTCCTTAACATCCCTATTTGGCTTGAGAGGGAAGTCAAAAACTTGGCTACAACTTTGGGAAAAGTTTTATACATGCCCTCTAAACATTTGCCACTTACATTATCAAAATGAAGTATGTACACTCTATAATTGACATGAAGAGCCTCCAAAGTTTCTCAAATTAGAAAACTCGCATGGGTTATTGTGTGGAGATCAAATTTTCCCTATTCCCTAATTTGTGCTACTTCTACAAGGAAAGTGGGAATTTTTCCCATGAATGTCTCAAGAAGAATGAATCACAATACCTAAGCGCCCAAAGGAGCTCAAGAGTGGCATGAACAAAGAGGTAGTGTTACTAATTATTGAATTGGCTAAGGGCACTACAAATAAGATGGATCCTTCCAATACATCAAGCCCAAGTAAGCCTTGCCTTTCCCATCCCATCAAAATAAACCTTTTAAGAAAAATAACTTGAGCTAAAGGTGGAATACAATAAAGCAAGGAGAATCTCCCATCCGATAGTAATGGAAAAATAAGAATTGGCAAAGAAACTTGTAAGCTTTCTCTTAAGAAAATGGCTAGGCTTCTCTTAATGGATAGGATTTCTTATGCAAATTTGGATGGGGATGATGATCTCTTCAAAGTTGTTGATCCAATATATTAATTTTCTTAAAGGATCTCCTTGAATAAATACAATAACATGGAATGTGAGGGGATTACAAGCTCGTGGAATGTAAGGGGATTAGGAGCTAATGTGGAAGCCTACTATCATCACCCTTTAGGAGATTAAGCTAGACAAACAACAAGCTAGGAAGCTTTCATTTCTTGAGTATAGATTTCTCTATTATACATGCAAGCATTTGGCAATTGCTCTTGTGTTGCACTATTGTTGTGATTGGGGACAAGGAGCTACAAAATGTCTTTGTATATGTGGCATTATCTCATCCACCTATGCCAAGGAATAATGTTAGCTTAGTGATTTCATGGTGTTAGAGATGACTGTATTGGTAGGTCATTGGAATATGGCATGTGAAGAAAGTGATTGCTCTCAAGGGATGGCTACGTGTTGATGGAGGAGAGATCCTCCACCAACATGTAGGTGATTGTAGGAGAGATGATTATATTGGGTAGGTGATTGGAATTTGATAGTTGTACTCACACTGAAGGGGATGGTTTTGATGTGTTCTTCACATGGCATAATAAGCATTTTAGAAGTACCTAGTGTGTAGCTCAACTAGACCAATTGCATAGTAATTATAATTCTTAATAAATTAGTAGTCAGCAAGACAAGATAAGAGTTCTCCATGACTTCACTTCATCAAATCATATTTTCTTGATGTGTATCCTGAAATCAATTCCAACTATAATGACTAGGAATAGTCATGTTATCAAAATTACAAGAAAATAAGATGATGCTTTTTTTTGGATTTTCAATATTGTTTAATTGCCACATGATTGTGGTTTGTCATGCATAGGCTTGTGTATGATACTACTTCTTTTATGCTTGGTAATTAAATGTCAGGTACTCATGTGATTTGTGTCTAGTTCAACAAATTATTAAAATAATATATTATTTTGTCAAAGAGTGATTATGGTGTGCATGGGATATTTATTCATGCTCAAGTAGCACATAATTATTTTACTTTGGCATGCATGCTCTTTAGAGTGATGATTGTATGCACACAGGCAAGTGATTATTTGCACACTAATTTATAGAAGCGTAGAATTATTATTTTATTGATGTATATCTTAACTAGATTAGGATTGATATTTTAGATTTTACCTTTAGGAAAGAAAATCCACTTTGGAGTAAAGAATTGGGAAAGTTGAGCCATGCAAGGAAGAGAAATGTGTGGCCTATGTTTGGGATGCCTTTTGTAATTTGAGCACCAAGAGAATAAGAGTAAATAAATACATGCATGGGGGATGTGCTTATCCATGCATGGGGTATGCTTGTATTTAATTGGTCTCTCATGAACTCTTCTCTTTCAACTCTATTCTTGGCAATCAGTTATTCATGAATTTTCTAAAATCATCGGCAAAGCTATGGTGAGTTCTTGCAACATTTTCACCTCCATATTGCCTTATTGTAACCTTTCTTACTAATGATAAGTTTCTTACTACTCTTAAAATGGATTGGGGATTTGTTTGGAAGACATGATCTAACTCCAAATTTCAATTAGTTTAAGTCTAAAGATATTTATCACTAAGAATCATGGTAGCTTTCATGCTAGTCTTGGGAGAAAACATCCTGAAGATTACATTAAGTGCCAACAAAGATTATTGTTTACAAGTTGAGAGATAGCCATGTGAACCCTATGTATGCAAGGGTGGATAAGGGTAGTTGGGTGTGAATGAAGAGGAGAGTATACTAGTTGTACTTGTGAACAACTCATTAAGAAAGATCTTTTACTTGTACAGTTTGAGCTCTCTCTCTCCCTCTTGTGCACACTCTCTTGCTCTCACTCTAATATTTCAACATGGTATCAGAGCCATCTTTGCTCCAAAAAGCTTCATTCAACTCCACTTTCCACTAACTGCACATTAGCTTCATTTTCCCATATTGGTTCTTCAAACTCCCTAGCCAGCCAACACCTACCTCCCTTGGAGAACCTCGTCTAAGAAAAAGAGGGCATATTAGCCTCTAATTTCTTCAGGAGAAATCTTCCTTAGCATCAGTCACTCCTTCCTAGCAATGAAAACCCCCAACATTGCCACGCAATAGGATGCCATTGTCAAAAAATGCAAGCAGGCATATCCTGGGGCAGTGTTCACGTCCGTACAATTGCATCCTCAGTAGAGGGCGAATTATTAGTGGCTACCTTAGGACTTTGATAGCCTCCCTAGTGGGCTATCCTCCCACAAGAGGGCTTCTCAAATCTCTATCCATAAGAATAGATCTCTATCAAACCCTAGTTGTGGGTTTCCTAGCAACCATAGCCAAGAAGCTTCAAGCTCTCCTATTTTCATTTTTTTAACTCTAGGAATCATTAACAATGATTCTAATCACTGAATCATATTCTCTAAAGTTTGTTCTAGTTAGAGCAACTCCAACACTCGGGGGACATCAATGAGCTTGCCGAGAAGTTGACTATCAACCACTCCTCACTCAAGCATCTCACTAAGCTTAGCATTAGTGTTTTTAAACACTATTGGTCAACCTTATAATCACTTATTTGCTGGATATTTGCTAAATCTAGTATAAAGGCATTGTCCTCATCCCTCATCTCATCACATTTTAGCCTACTATGTATTAATCATATCCTTTTGCTTTCACACGTATTGGCCATTGTGTAAAGGACTAGACACTACCATTTCCTATAGCAATCAATAAGCCCTTCCTATCATGGCCATGGATTATACCGATGTCAAACCTCAAATCGGTAAGTTTGATGGAAAAGGCTTTCATCCATAGTAGGTACTAGTGAAGTATAAAATGATGGAATGAGGCTACTAGCCCTTCATCAAAGGGACCACGGTTATTAATTCATCAAACCCACTTGATGTAGAAGATTATGAAAGAGCCCAAGCCATAATCATGCTTCATCTCAATGAATCCCTAATCCATCATACTGACCAACTCTCCACTGCCAAGGAGAAATGGGATGAGCTTGAAAAGCATTATGGTGTTAAAGGAAAGAACTCTACAATTTTCCTTAAGATTGAATTTGTTAGCTTGGAGTATAAACAAGGAGAGGACTTGCGTAAGTTCATTTCTCACATGAGGGGGATCATAGCACAGTTATCCACAATTCAAGCTCTAATTCATGATGAAGATGCCATTGCAATTCTCTTGAAAATTGTAAAGAAGGTATTTCCAAACCTTGTAACTACTCTTAAAAATATCCCTAATCCAACCTTGGAAAGCACCATTCAATCTTGTTTAGATGAAGAGAAAAGAAATTAAAAAGAAGGTAGCACTAGTCAGGCATCCACTTGAACAGCCCATGACCAACTCTTGGTTCATGCTATATCAACTAAATGCTCCTTCTACAACAAAAGGGACATCTTGTTGGCAATTGTTGAAAAAAATATCTTGACAAAATGAAATGCAAAAATGTAAGAAGACAGAGCATATTACTAGTAAATGTCCTACCATCCCCGAAGTACCAAAAGAATTGGAGGTCAACTTTGTCTCCAACCCACCTGATGATCGACTTTTCTAAATCGATAAATCCTTTACCTATAAGCACTCTTGTAGCCTCATTTATAAAGGCATCCCACTTTGTTTTTTTTTTTTTGGGGGGGGGGAGGGGGGGGCATTAACATGTCTTGTAGTGAAATGGCACTCTGGAATTGAGGGGGGGTGTTGAGAGATAGGCATGTGAACCCTATGTATACAAGGGTGGATAAGGGTAGCTGGGTGTGAATGAACTAGAGAGCAGGGGAAAACCGTTACCCTAACCATCCACAGGCTATTCAAATAGCCTAAATGTCACTCTCAATGAAGAGGAGAGTGCACTAGTTATACTTGTGAACAACTCATTAAGCAAGATCTTCTTCTTATACTTGAGCTCTCTCTCTCCCTCTTGTGCACACTCTCTTTCTCTCACTCTAATATTTCAATACAACTCAAGATTATCTAGCAAATTCTTAAATTTTTCACCTTTTGGATGAAACGAAAAGATACCTTTAGCATAAAGAGGCACTATGTATAAGAGTTACACAAATCCAGTTGAAGGCCTTGTGGGAAATTGATGGAGACTCCCCAACCCCCTTCTTCTTCAATGCATTGAAGATCAAGCACAAGTGAGAGGCAATCCCCTTGATATCCTTCAAGTCTTTAAGAGCCACCTTATCATGATTATAGACCTAAAGCCTAAGATCATTGCCAACTACCAATTAATGAAGGCTTTCTTTCAAAATGCACTTCCCCCTTGCTACAAAATTGGTTCCTGGCCTTTAGGGACCTTTCATTAAGTAAGAGGTCCAAACTACCCAAGACTCCATCAAACATGGTAAGTTTCTTGGAACAAATGTATTCATAGTAGAGGTAATTTCAGAAGATTTGGGATATCTACAACTACAACTTGGTTGATATGGTCAACGACTACCACAATATTACTTTGGTGTTGGAGGAATTTCACAAATGGTTGATCAAGCTTGTACTTAAAAGATTGGATGGAAGGAAATTGAGCCAATCAAGGACCCACACCATGCTCAACTTAGCTTTTAAAATCCAAGCTAATTATTTGCATTAAGGATTAAGTTCTCTTCTTAAAGGTGATCCATTCGTGACAATGCAACTTCATCCATGGTAGTAAGATCCAAGTTGCTATTTTGAACTTAATCTTCTACATGTGCCTAGCCTTAAGCTCTTGATCAAAATTTATGCTAGTGAATATGGACTTTGACAATGCATGTGATAATCTTGAGTCTCTTTACCTTAGAAAAATTACTTAGGACAACTTGCCTCTTTGTGAGGAATATGTAGTCCAACTGCATGGCACCTTTCCTTAAGATCTTGTTAGGTTCATTGGAATTTAAGCTCTTTGAGGAGCATAGACTAAGTCATCACACTTAGCATTGAATCTTGGCATCACAAGGAAAGGTATTATTTGAGTGTTTGGGGTGATGCCCATGTCTTGATCGCTTAGAGCATCATTGATCCATAGGATTGGGGTGACACTAACTTGCACTACTTGTAACCTCAATCTTTACCAACATTAAGTATGGTCCCCAACACTTACATAGCCCAAAGATGTCCACCTCAAGCGTGAGTTGCAGGATTTTCCAAGGCTCAACAGTAATGTTATGTTCTATGAATCTTGTTATCGTATTTATACCATTTTGTGAGCACTCCTTCATGCTCTTCTTTTGGCAAGGCTTTCCTTGGATTCCATCAAGTTAATCATACAATGGCTTACCTCCTTGAGTAAAGGAGTAGACATTGACTTCATTGCTAAAGTGCACTTGTTTCTTTCTTTAATTGCATTTGGATGGAATGTACCCATTGGGGTAAATGGAGTGACCACATATGGATATAGATCCCATGTAAATAATTGATACTAGAATATATTTTCCTCTTGTTTATGATTAAACTATATCAACCTTGTTAAGAGTGTAGTTTGTATAGGCAAGACTTAATAGACCTTCAAATCAATGAGGAGGGGGGGGGGGGGGGGGGGGAGGGGGGGGCATTAACATGTCTTGTAGTGAAATGGCACTCTGGAATTGAGGGGGGGTGTTGAGAGATAGGCATGTGAACCCTATGTATACAAGGGTGGATAAGGGTAGCTGGGTGTGAATGAACTAGAGAGCAAGGGAAAACCGTTACCCTAACCATCCACAGGCTATTCAAATAGCCTAAATGTCACTCTCAATGAAGAGGAGAGTGCACTAGTTATACTTGTGAACAACTCATTAAGCAAGATCTTCTTCTTATACTTGAGCTCTCTCTCTCCCTCTTGTGCACACTCTCTTTCTCTCACTCTAATATTTCAATACAACTCAAGATTATCTAGCAAATTCTTAAATTTTTCACCTTTTGGATGAAACGAAAAGATACCTTTAGCATAAAGAGGCACTATGTATAAGAGTTACACAAATCCAGTTGAAGGCCTTGTGGGAAATTGATGGAGACTCCCCAACCCCCTTCTTCTTCAATGCATTGAAGATCGAGCACAAGTGAGAGGCAATCCCCTTGATATCCTTCAAGTCTTTAAGAGCCACCTTATCATGATTATAGACCTAAAGCCTAAGATCATTGCCAACTACCAATTAATGAAGGCTTTCTTTCAAAATGCACTTCCCCCTTGCTACAAAATTGGTTCCTGGCCTTTAGGGACCTTTCATTAAGTAAGAGGTCCAAACTACCCAAGACTCCATCAAACATGGTAAGTTTCTTGGAACAAATGTATTCATAGTAGAGGTAATTTCAGAAGATTTGGGATATCTACAACTACAACTTGGTTGATATGGTCAACGACTACCACAATATTACTTTGGTGTTGGAGGAATTTCACAAATGGTTGATCAAGCTTGTACTTAAAAGATTGGATGGAAGGAAATTGAGCCAATCAAGGACCCACACCATGCTCAACTTAGCTTTTAAAATCCAAGCTAATTATTTGCATTAAGGATTAAGTTCTCTTCTTAAAGGTGATCCATTCGTGACAATGCAACTTCATCCATGGTAGTAAGATCCAAGTTGCTATTTTGAACTTAATCTTCTACATGTGCCTAGCCTTAAGCTCTTGATCAAAATTTATGCTAGTGAATATGGACTTTGACAATGCATGTGATAATCTTGAGTCTCTTTACCTTAGAAAAATTACTTAGGACAACTTGCCTCTTTGTGAGGAATATGTAGTCCAACTGCATGGCACCTTTCCTTAAGATCTTGTTAGGTTCATTGGAATTTAAGCTCTTTGAGGAGCATAGACTAAGTCATCACACTTAGCATTGAATCTTGGCATCACAAGGAAAGGTATTATTTGAGTGTTTGGGGTGATGCCCATGTCTTGATCGCTTAGAGCATCATTGATCCATAGGATTGGGGTGACACTAACCTGCACTACTTGTAACCTCAATCTTTACCAACATTAAGTATGGTCCCCAACACTTACATAGCCCAAAGATGTCCACCTCAAGCGTGAGTTGCAGGATTTTCCAAGGCTCAACAGTAATGTTATGTTCTATGAATCTTGTTATCGTATTTATACCATTTTGTGAGCACTCCTTCATGCTCTTCTTTTGGCAAGGCTTTCCTTGGATTCCATCAAGTTAATCATACAATGGCTTACCTCCTTGAGTAAAGGAGTAGACATTGACTTCATTGCTAAAGTGCACTTGTTTCTTTCTTTAATTGCATTTGGATGGAATGTACCCATTGGGGTAAATGGAGTGACCACATATGGATATAGATCCCATGTAAATAATTGATACTAGAATATATTTTCCTCTTGTTTATGATTAAACTATATCAACCTTGTTAAGAGTGTAGTTTGTATAGGCAAGACTTAATAGACCTTCAAATCAATGAGGGGGGGGGGGGGGGGGGGAGGGGGGGGCATTAACATGTCTTGTAGTGAAATGGCACTCTGGAATTGAGGGGGGGTGTTGAGAGATAGGCATGTGAACCCTATGTATACAAGGGTGGATAAGGGTAGCTGGGTGTGAATGAACTAGAGAGCAGGGGAAAACCGTTACCCTAACCATCCACAGGCTATTCAAATAGCCTAAATGTCACTCTCAATGAAGAGGAGAGTGCACTAGTTATACTTGTGAACAACTCATTAAGCAAGATCTTCTTCTTATACTTGAGCTCTCTCTCTCCCTCTTGTGCACACTCTCTTTCTCTCACTCTAATATTTCAATACAACTCAAGATTATCTAGCAAATTCTTAAATTTTTCACCTTTTGGATGAAACGAAAAGATACCTTTAGCATAAAGAGGCACTATGTATAAGAGTTACACAAATCCAGTTGAAGGCCTTGTGGGAAATTGATGGAGACTCCCCAACCCCCTTCTTCTTCAATGCATTGAAGATCGAGCACAAGTGAGAGGCAATCCCCTTGATATCCTTCAAGTCTTTCAGAGCCACCTTATCATGATTATAGACCTAAAGCCTAAGATCATTGCCAACTACCAATTAATGAAGGCTTTCTTTCAAAATGCACTTCCCCCTTGCTACAAAATTGGTTCCTGGCCTTTAGGGACCTTTCATTAAGTAAGAGGTCCAAACTACCCAAGACTCCATCAAACATGGTAAGTTTCTTGGAACAAATGTATTCATAGTAGAGGTAATTTCAGAAGATTTGGGATATCTACAACTACAACTTGGTTGATATGGTCAACGACTACCACAATATTACTTTGGTGTTGGAGGAATTTCACAAATGGTTGATCAAGCTTGTACTTAAAAGATTGGATGGAAGGAAATTGAGCCAATCAAGGACCCACACCATGCTCAACTTAGCTTTTAAAATCCAAGCTAATTATTTGCATTAAGGATTAAGTTCTCTTCTTAAAGGTGATCCATTCGTGACAATGCAACTTCATCCATGGTAGTAAGATCCAAGTTGCTATTTTGAACTTAATCTTCTACATGTGCCTAGCCTTAAGCTCTTGATCAAAATTTATGCTAGTGAATATGGACTTTGACAATGCATGTGATAATCTTGAGTCTCTTTACCTTAGAAAAATTACTTAGGACAACTTGCCTCTTTGTGAGGAATATGTAGTCCAACTGCATGGCACCTTTCCTTAAGATCTTGTTAGGTTCATTGGAATTTAAGCTCTTTGAGGAGCATAGACTAAGTCATCACACTTAGCATTGAATCTTGGCATCACAAGGAAAGGTATTATTTGAGTGTTTGGGGTGATGCCCATGTCTTGATCGCTTAGAGCATCATTGATCCATAGGATTGGGGTGACACTAACTTGCACTACTTGTAGCCTCAATCTTTACCAACATTAAGTATGGTCCCCAACACTTACATAGCCCAAAGATGTCCACCTCAAGCGTGAGTTGCAGGATTTTCCAAGGCTCAACAGTAATGTTATGTTCTATGAATCTTGTTATCGTATTTATACCATTTTGTGAGCACTCCTTCATGCTCTTCTTTTGGCAAGGCTTTCCTTGGATTCCATCAAGTTAATCATACAATGGCTTACCTCCTTGAGTAAAGGAGTAGACATTGACTTCATTGCTAAAGTGCACTTGTTTCTTTCTTTAATTGCATTTGGATGGAATGTACCCATTGGGGTAAATGGAGTGACCACATATGGATATAGATCCCATGTAAATAATTGATACTAGAATATATTTTCCTCTTGTTTATGATTAAACTATATCAACCTTGTTAAGAGTGTAGTTTGTATAGGCAAGACTTAATAGACCTTCAAATCAATGATGCCAATATCTCCATCAACCACATAAGCCACCCACCCAAGGTAATCATTTTTGTAAATGTATTATATCATGTAAGTTAACCAGTAAGATAAATTTCATTTATGTGACTTATAGCTGCATAGGGAATGCATGTATTCTGTTGTTCGATGTAGGAATGCTTATGTTAAAGGGTGGAAAATATGTGCATATAGAGATCCTTCAACTAAAAGGTAATTTCCTACATTAATGGATAGCAAAATTAGCTCAATGAGGTATAGAAGGGGTTTCTTTGTGAGGGCTTGAGTGCATGTGATATGGGTGGTTTCTATATTATTGTTATCTTGAGAAGCCATCCCAACCATGATAAAATAAAAAGAGCTAAAATCATCTACCACCCGAAGTCCTCTATTGTTGTTACCTTAGTCAAGGTGTGTCAAGAGGATAGTTTGTGTTTGTAAGGCATATGGAACATTCAAGCAATGTTCTAATATCCCTATCAACCACCTAAGTCATGTCAACCATGTCAAGAGGCTAGTTCATGTGCATGTAGTGTTCAAAAGAAGGGCATTTTTAAAATATCATTTTTACACTTTTTTTAAACATAGAAGGGTGCCATATAAAGTGGATATTCACAAACTGAATAGAAAAGAAGGGTATTTTATTCAGAGAAATTTCAAAAATAAGGGTTATTTTAAATAGGCCTTGAGCATAGATGATATAGAGGGTTTACATATAGTAAACTCCCCCTCCCCACCCCCCTTTGGAGAAATCATTCAACAACACATTATAAGATTTTCCTAACCTATGAAACATGTATATAAAGCAAATACTAGCTTTCCACTTGGGGTGCGGGTATTTATGGTCTCATCCTCGTATGAGAGAGGTATTTCCTATATCATTATAAATCTACTTATCTACTCAAACTTCCATCTTACTAGTTTTCTCTTGTGGATATTACATTGCATAGAAGGGACAAGAAATGGCTTTCATTGGGCATGATCTACTTAAAGACAAAGTTATGCATTTAGCCTACTCATTTCCTTGTTAGAATTCCTATCCAAAAATCCAATTTGATATGAACAAGTACTTAATATTGCACTAGGTGTTATGAAAGAGGCGTCCATCTAGTAAATGCATGTGGAATATTGTCCAATAGCTTGTGACTTGACTTTAATAATCACTTAATTATTGTGTACTCTAGAGGGGTTGCAAGGTTGATCCAATGGTACCAATTAGGAAACATCAATGTGGAAACTTGACCTCATTCACTTATATAGTCTAGGATGCAAGCACATATATTCCTTGCTTTAGAAAACATAATCTTAGGGAAAATGCAAAAGGAACTATTATAATCTTGATTGAGCTTCAAATTAGGATTGCCATTCTTTGAATTCACTCCCTAAACCTTGAGAATACATATGCTTCAAGTTGCGGGTGAGCTTTTTACCCTTAATTAGCATTTGTTAAGCACATGTCAAAAAAAAAACATTTAGCAAGCACATCAGCATGTATGATATCCAAGCACCCTAAATTTTTATAATCAAACATTGGGCTATGACAAAGAGGAAGGTAAAGAAAAGTGGGGGTGTTGTAATTACGAAACAAAAACAAAGCCAAAGTTCAGAGTCATAGAAGGCAGTTGCTTTGTTGAATTGTTGCTTGATGATGATGGTCATAGTTGTGACCGTTATCCTGGGATTGGTCTAACTAGAGGCTGTCGAGGGAAAGGGAGCCATGTGCAGGAGGGTGAATGACATTGACGTCCGGGGTGATAGGGAAATAAAGAAAGGGTGAAGGGGGGTGGTAAGGTTGGAGAGTTCAAGGGGAACATGATTGGGGAGATCCATGGAGATATGGGAAGGAGTAGTTTAAAGGTGCGAAATGCTAATATATGCAAGGTGGGGTGGTAATAGGAAGTATTAGATAATGAGGGATGGGAAGGGAAGGGAAGGGAAAGGGGGGTCAAAAGGAGGGGAGTTTGACCGGGAGGAGGAGGGGGGGCCTGCCCGAGGGGTTTTGTAGGTGGGGAGGGGGGCAAGGGGGCGACAGGGGGGGCCTCGTTGTTGATGAAACGCCTTCTTGTTTAGAGCGCCCAATCCGCATGGATTCCACAAAAAGCCCCGACACATGCACACGCCCACGAATGCCCTTGGCCTTTGCAACTCTCTCTCTCTCTCTCTCTCTCTCTCTCTCTCTCATGAGTCATATCCAAGCGTAAAAGGCGTCCTCCTCCTCCTCCTGCTCACCCTTAGCTCCCAACCGAACCATAGCCTCTCCTCGTCCCACTCCCCCCAAGGCTTCTCTCCTCCTTCCCAAGCTTCCTTCCCTCTCCCTCTCTCACATTCTCCTTTCCCCTAGGGCCCTTCCAACGAAAGGTTGCTTTCAACTTTCATGTCCTATGATCTACCATATGATTCATTTTCCTTGAACTCCTCCACTCTCAGAATCTACATGACTCCTTCACTTGAAAAGTTGAGCATCCCATTGGAGGACCCCACTTAAGTCTCTCTCTCTCTCTCCAAATTTGAGTAACCAAGTGGACCCCACTAGTTTCATTCCTAGTCACACTCGACCCCACTCTCATTCTTGGTGATTCTCACACAAAAAAGAAGTAACAAAGAATGGAACTTTGTAAGTATTTCTCGTCATGAGACATTAAAACATCTATGTAGACCTTCTTATCATATTGACTACAATATACAAAGATTGATGTTTCCTATTTAACTTGCTAAGTCCCTCAATTTTTTGTACTTAAGTCAGGCATCCATCCATGTCTCTCCATCATGTAGACCATTTAGCTATACACTACAATATAAAATTATGAAATCGAATCCACTTAATGTGCAAACTCTATGTCATATCTCCATCCACATCATTGTCAACATGGAAACACAATTACATGAGGTCTTCAAAGCCCACCACTTCAAGCAAGTCACACCATCAAAATTAAAGAATGGTTTAGTACAATCCTTGTCTTTTATATAGAAATGAAATTGTTCACATGTTCACAATCAACACTATTCATGACAATCCTTGTCATGATATATTATAGCACATAAATGGTATTTCATGTATTGTTGCAAGCAATTGCAACCAAAGTCCATGCCGATTGTTCTAATTACAAAGGCATCCTAGTTTCACTTGTCTAATTGTATATTCTAGCACATCCATGTGATGAGAGTATAAATCCTAATATATTAACAAATTGTACAATCTTTCCACATCAGAAATGTGAGAAAATTCAAAGAGTCAATCTAGAAGGCAACCACTTCTCATATTCTAATATTGTAAGAGCATGCAAAGGCATCACCTTGGCTCTATGCCCCATATGTGCTCTCTCTCTCTCTCTCTCTCTCTCTCTCTCTCTCTCTCTCTCTCTCTCTCTCTCTCTCTCTCTCTCTCTCTCTCTCTCTCTCTCTCTCTCTCTCTCTCTCTCTCTCTCTCTCTCTCTCTCTCTCTCTCTCTCGCTCATATTAAATGTGGCATTGAAAAGTCCTCTCTTACTCCCACATGCATACATTCAAAGTATATTGATCTTTTGACTTTGACTATAACTTTTCTAGCTCCTTTACATTTTTTTTCTTAGGGACATCGATGATAAGAATTTGAAGCATGTACATCCTTGCATCAACAAGGTACAGACTGTAGTGCACTAGCACCAATGCATGATCCTCTCTTATATTACTCAATGGATATTCTTTCTTTTTGTAAATTTTCCAGAGTTGTGTAATTTGAGTTTATAGCCTTGATAGATTTAGTCTTGTCATCCATTAAGATAAGAGAAAGAATCCCCACTATAACTAACAACTCTTAAAGTCGTGATGCCTAAATCTACTCCTTTGGTTATGCTAACTTTGCTCAATCTAATGTATTTAGATGAAGATATTAATTGAATCTTAGAGGGGTTTTTTAATTTTCAGGGTGGAGAGGGGGGGGGCTAGGATCCATTATTGATGTGTGTATATGTGCTCTCTCTCTCTCTCTCTCTCTCTCTCTCTCTCTCTCTCTCTCTCTCTCTCTCTCTCTCTCTCTCTCTCTCTCTCTCTCTCTCTCTCTCTCTCTCTCTCTCTCTCTCTCTCTCTCTCTCTCTTTCTTTAAGGGTTGGGTGTCAAGATTTTCTAGAGCTTTTTAGGATTGATGTTGTAATTTTAGATGGTTAAGATTAGGGCCTTTGGGGCAATGAAGTAACAAAGTAGGGCCTTGGGATCGTGCCTTTTTCGTATGTTTCTTTGCATGTTTGTATTATAAATTAAGGGGGTTATGGTGGTGGGAGGGTTAAGTTTTTGGGAGTTCAAGGAGGTACAATTTCATTATGACATAATCAAGAAACAATACATCACAATTAGCTGCTTAAAGAAAATCACCTATCTACTAAAATATGTGGATTGCTTTACACCTAGCATGTATACACACAAAAAATAAGGTTATAAAGTGGTAATCCAAGCCTTAACATCAGGGACAACATGTTGGATATTCAAGACTCAAATTGAAAAAATGTTTTTTTTCTAAGTATGGAATAGAGATCATATAAAACTAGATGGAAGGCACCAAGGCCTTGCATGAAGCTAAAATATCCATAGGCTCATCTCTAGTAACTGATGATACTCATTATCTTGCTATGAAACCTCACTACCAAGCATAGAACTTATATCAATTTGTTGTGTATATGTTGTCCCATGATTGCCTTTTCCACAGCATGGACTGCATACATGTCAACATCCCCCATCATAGCACTAGGCATAGATGCCTCTTTCTCAACATCTGCAATAACCTCTATAATCACATCAGTTTTAGCATTATCCTCAATCTACTCATGACGTATCTTCACTGTTCCTTTTCTCATCCAAAGCCTTTTTGAACTTAGTATTCAATACATGATAATGGTTCTCATGCTCCTTAATTTTCTTTGCAAGAAAATATTTATCTTGCAACACACTTTCTTATGCTTGAAACATAAAAGAGCCAAGATCCATAATCTATACTTCATATATATATAGAAATTGATCAGATACTCTTGCATCAAGCTCATCATTTTCTAGTCTACTCAAATAATCCACAATAGCATGCTCCCTTCATTGGGTATATATCACGTTGTAATCAAATTCCTGAAGCAACATTATCCATCTAGCCAACCTCCATATGAGTTTACACTTATTGGAAAAAAAAAACATAGACTTTGTAAGAAACTAGGAAGAGGTTTTATTTTTAGTGTGTCTAATTAAATAATATCATGTCACACTCGCATAAGTATATAAGGTGTTGAGACTTGTAATCTTTTACCATTCATTAATACAAGCTTAGCTCTTCATCTTACCTTCTTCTCTCAACTTTCATGGCTTCTCTCACCTCTCTCCTCCTCACTCTTTGTTTCTTATTTTTTATCTCTCCTCACTAGTCCTCTCCTTGATAAGTGGTATTAGAGCATTGGTCTTTGATCCATCTAGTCACATTTTAACCAAGAATTTCCCCTCAAACTCTCAATCCAAGTTACTCAAGTACATGTTGTAAAAATCTTGAAGGTGACTAGTGCAAAGACCTAAGAGCTTTCACGTGCAAAGGACAACCTAGTCAAAGCTATTTCGAAGACATGGAGGCAAAGTTAGAGGCATTTTGGACAAGTTAGCAAGTCTTCGCCAAGAAACATGCTAATTTTGAAGGTAGTTTGGTTAATTAGGAGGTCACTGGAGTTAGCCAAGGTTAAAACTTTAGTTACTTTTTGCAAAAGGCTTTCACTCTCTTCTTCTTGCAAGTTTCTTTTCAAAATCCCACGGTGGATAGTCAAGAAATATCATCTCCTACCTAAAGGAAGTTTGGTCTTTCTCCCTAACCTTGGGGGAAACATTCCCTACTATTTGCTAAGCGTATATTCAATAATTGAGTAGCCATATTGCATAAGAGATCAACTAGAATAGCCTAGATTTTAAACCCATTTTGTGCTAATTCCTTGCTCTCTCTTCACAATCTATGGTGGCCATTAATCTCTCATTTGTGCTTCAAATACTTATCAATCACTAATTTGCAAGGCTCTTCATCACGATTTGCCAACATTTGATCTCTTGTATTCATCTTCTTCATCAAAAATCCTAAAGTACAGCCAAGTAGCCATAGCTTCAAGATTGGAGCTTCCATGTCCTTCAACATGTGATATTTCTTGACCTTGAAGGCTCTTCTTTAGTCATTCTACTCCAAATATGGGATCAAGATTGCAAACATTAAAGGGGATTTGAGCATTTCAAGGTGTTAGGGAGCAACATTTGTGGATTTTACATATAGAGCTCAAATTTCATATTAGTGAGCATTCAAAGGGGTTAAAGACACTTCTACTTCAAGGATTTCATGTTGTACAAGCATTGGATGGGGAAATTTTATAATAAGATTATGGCTGTGAAGCATTATGGACCAATTTGGAGATTATCTTCTACTTGATGGTTGAGACTTGAGTGTCATTGAACCATCCATCTTCTTCAATCTTTCAAGAGGTAATGCATTCCCTTTTCATCTTTAAAATCTCTCTTGATCCAAATTCTTCAAGCTTATCCAATTGTTAATGAGATATTAGCTCTTAAAAATGAACCATAAATCAAAGATTAATGCCTCTAGATTGATTAAATCATTTTGAACAATTTTCAACATTTAATCCATTTCAATTGCAATCATATCTTCATTCTTTCATGCTTCCATGGACAACCTTGATTTGTGAGTAATTGTAAAAGAGTAAGTATTGCAATTAGTGAGTCTTTAATTTGGAATTTTACGACCTTTAACCAACTCTTCATTTCAATTTTCTCTTTTAAATTGATCCATGTAGTTCGTTAAAGGCTCAAAGCTTTAAATTCAAAAATGCATATCATTCCTATTTTCATAGATTAGTTTGCTCTTACCATGGATATTCCCACAAAGGAAAAAGATGGATGCTGGGGAAGATAGTGAGATAAAAGAGAGATGGCCCTCCCTCACTATCAAAGATCCCAAAGGGGTGCAACCAATTGACTTAGGGGAACTTTGCCCATCCCCCAATGATTTGGAGCTCGTTTAGGGAGCCGGTTGTCCTATTTTATGCCTTATATAGGTATTGCAAGTGGATTCATTGAAAATTTTTTAGACATAAGCTAAAGAGCATCAAAATTGGGTATATACTGATCAACCTACAAGGGTTATAGGTTCTTTTGGCATTTAAGAATAGGGTACATGTACTTGTAGGTGAAATAGGACACTGGGCTTAGATTAGGGATGCTTTTCATTCATTTATAGGTATTATAAACTATGACACATCTTATACAAGTCCTTTACATCTTACTATAGTGAAACATGGCACTAGGGTTCATTTTGAAGGTAATACCCACTCATTTACAAGTGCTGTAGGTCACTGTAAGGCTTAAAGAGGGCTATTTTCAAGTCATTACATGTTGTTAATGGTACCCATAGGTCACAAATAGGTTGTTACAAGGTTTAGGTACCTTAATTTGAACCTACGGAAGGTTGGAATACCAAAATAGTGAATTTATAGGATGCTAAACAATTTTGTACAAAAAAGAATATTCTAATATGATTCTAACCAAATGTCTGATAGCTCATGAAGAGGTATTTGTTAGCTTTAATCTGAATTAAAAACTGGCTAATTTACACATCCCAATCAAAATTTAAATGCACTTTTGTGATAAGTGGTTTGTTTTGGTAGCATGTGGATAGCATACAGAAATGGCAAGTAATAGGGGAAAGAACCAAGCAAATGAGGATGTCTAGCAACAAGTTAGGAAAGTATGTCATGAAATAAATAAGCCATTTCACGAGGACAAGAAATCACATGAATATAGTTCTTATAGTACCTTGAATGCCACTCTTTGTAACCACAAGACTAGACATTCCATCAAGCACATAGAGCTTCTTTCCAAGTTAGATCAACCTTATAACAAAGTACTACTCTATAACAAATTAGTACAAATGATAATAAATGTACTACTATAAAATAGAGAAGTACTTTTTTATAAGGACCTTGAGGGCCCATTCTACCAAAGAATCTTTGGAGAAATTGACAACTTCTACTAAAGAATCATTGGACAAGCTCACTGCCCAAATATCTCAACTTATGGCAACACAATTGACATACAAGGAAAGTAGGGATAAATAGCCATTTCAGCCCCCTAATCCTAATCCACATCCCAAAATCATTGGCAAGAAAGGCACACCTCATACTACCTATGAAATAGGGAAAACATCCTTAGGACTGAAGGGCCAATTTCAAGCATTCATGCATCCAACCCCCCAAAGATAAGAAGCTAGCCACCTATACCTCTAGGAAGATTCCAAATAGTCTTATTAGAGGAGTGCCTCAAATAATCTAGCTCCCATTCATAGTTGCAAAGATACACATCCCCAAACTTGTAATGGTCAGCAAGGCTTTGTGGAAAGAGAACTCTATAACAAGATAGTGTTGACGTAAGTATAGAGGCCCATTCGTCTTTCCCTTTAGATTTGGAATTGTGGACATCCAAATTAGAGTCATATTTTTATACATTTTCTAGATCTGATGATCAGAAGATCCATTTTGCTATGCTTCACCTTGAGTGCTTTGCTCATACATGGTGGAGATACATTAAGGGGAGACCAACATGTTGATAATTGGGATGATTTCAAATCAAAGATGGTTCAAGTGTTTGCGTCCCCTATTGAAAATGAGAAATTGGCTACGAGGTGGCATCAATTAGATCAATGGAGCTTGATTATTAGGAAGTATACCAATCAGTTCCTAAACCTTACCATATAGTTCTAGAGTGTGAGTGATGATGCAAATGTATGTAAAGGCATTTATGACTTGGAGCCTAGTCTATCAACTAGTATCATGGCCCAAAAACCATCCATGCTATTCCAAGCTATCGAGCTAGCTAAAAGATATGCTTGCAAGCACAGGAAGGATATCCCTAATCAAGCCACTTTTGGATAGCAAAGGATTGTAAACAAGCATGGCAACTTTTAAAGTAATGTTGGTGGTTTTAGCATATTTTCTGGTAGTCCCAAAGTCCCTACATACCCAACATCTAATGCTTCAAGGCAGCAAAGCACTTCAAAACTAACAATCATCCATATATTTGAGCATAAATAAGGTGACAATAGATCCAAAAATAATTCAACAAATGGTCAAAATTGTATACCTATGGATCTCTTAGAGAGCGAAAAGAGAAGAGTCTATGCTTTAAGTGTGGTGAAAAGTATACGGTTGACCACGGTTCAAAATACACCTACAAGAATGCTAAGGCTAAAAATTACAATATGATAATCCTTGAAGATGTTGATGAGGAAGAAATCCAAGACTAGAATGTGGGTGGACATGCTAAATTTAAAGACCATGAAGAGAATATTGAACAAGATCAATTCTGTAACCCAACAAATGGCTTTCCATTTGACCTAGGTGAGAATATACCATCTAATCTAGGTGGTATTGATCTAAATACTACTACCGCTACACTTTGGTCTATCTCTACATCTACGATCCCTAATAACTTTGTATGGAGTGTACCATTCATGGGAAAGATGTTTTTTCTCTTGATAGATAGTGATCATACACATAGCTTTATAAATTAGTTAGTTGTTGACAAGCTGAATTGCCTCACCATAGACTATTAGCAGCCCATAAAGGTTCAAGTAGCAAATGACAAAGAGGAAATTAGCACCCATATGTGTCCACATGTTCACTTACAATTGGCTGAAAACTATGAAGTAAAAGTGATCTTAGAAATAAGACCCATAGATATAGTACTCGAGTGTGATTGGTGAATGAATTTGGGTAGGATTACTATAGATTTTTCACAATTGTACATGAATTTTTCCATTGATGGAAAACCTATCTATCTACAAGGAATCCATAGTAAGTCATATTTTTAGCTCATCACTATAAAAGAGCTTGAGAAGAAGTATAAAAAGTGCTCTCAAATCTTTGTATTACACCTAAATAAAGAGGTAGGAGATCAGTCCAAGGAATCAATTGATAATTCAACATTGAAATCTTTTCTTAAGGAGTACAAGGATTGGTTTTAAGGCCCCCCAACGTGAGCTTGCAAATAGGGCTCCTATAAGGGTCCAATCCCGATCAAATTTCATGATGTGGGTCCTTATGTCATTGAGGGCCTATGGGTGAAGTTGGATACAAAACTAAAGTATATATCTTTAATACTCCATGAATAGTAAGTCTGATATTGAACTTATATGATGCATGTCATTATCTATATAGATGATTTTTCATCTAGGCAAGATGGCTGATCTGGTGGCCAAGGAAGGATACATGACTCCGCATTGAAAGAGTACATTAGCCAGCTTGTCAATGACATAGTAGTATTTCATAAGATATGTTCTCCTACTTTCGCTAAGAACTTCCTAAAGCTGAGGGCATTAACAAAGGCTAGCCCCTTTCAGACCATCCTAACCAACTCCAACTTGGAGAAAGTAGTGTTGCTTTGACATTCAAAGCTGCTACACATGTTCACAAGTACTAGGTTTAGCCCACTTTTCTCCATGGTGGCCCGTGGTATGGTTGCTAGAGTTGAAG